>NW_010119465.1:78095-90514 GCF_000699245.1 Pterocles gutturalis | reverse complement strand
GGGGAGGTGTTTGCGAAAGGTGGGGAAATGGATGGCTGCCTTTGGACTGGGAAATAAGTAGGTTTTTCAAGGAAAAAGAATTGGTAGATAAATGGTTCTTAACAATTCGCGTGCTTTCTTGGTGAGGCGAAGTGTAACCTGAACCGTGGTACGGCAGTTTAGCATAAGAAATAATGGTACAGCTAGCTGCAATTCAGGGAAAATTAGAGGAATTGGATTTTAATTGTCTGGTAGGAAATGGCTGAGGTGTGAGCTTTAATGCCTCTCTTCCTGCCTTTTTTTTTTTTTTTTTTTTTTTTTTTTTTTTTTTTTTTTTTTTTTTTTTTTTCCCCTTAATCGTTTATGGGGCTTGGTTTTGTGTTTAATCCAGCAGATAGCGGCTGAGGCTGCCCACCGCTCTGAAAAACAAGCCAGATTGCTGGTTTTGCTCTTAAAATGGCAACTTGGACTTCGTAGAGGTATTTCGTTTAAGTGCTGATTCAGTTTAGAAATACTTATTTTAAGATATTGCAGCCACATTTGATAAAGACTCATTATTCACTTGCAGGTTTATAAAAAAAAAAAAAAAATCAACTTGCCAAAGACTGATGTCTGTGGAAAAACCAGAAACTCTGGTGCCTGTTTCATTATTTGAATGCATAACAGCTTTGCATTTTGGAGAAGTAGACTGATTATTTAGATTTAGAAAAAATATACATGTTGTTTTTCCCATGTTAGCATTCCCCTTTCAGTCAACGTTTCATAATTCTTGTATTTATTCTCTTTCTCTTCTGCTCCTTGCTAGGATTCCAGTGGATGCCCCTTCTGCTTGTCTCTTGGTGGAAAACTTGCTTGTCTTTAATGGATACTGCTGCTGCTGGCTGATCTCTGGAGACTTTACAGCTCCTTACCTTTTGAGAGGAGATCGCTGCTTTTCCCCTCGCAAGGTCCTGGTGGTAGTAGTTTTTCATCGGTAACCATCTGTGTGGGAAGAAGAAGATGCCTCTACCTTTTGGGCTAAAACTGAAACGAACTCGACGTTACACTGTATCCAGCAAGAGTTGCTTGGTGGCTCGTATCCAGCTGCTCAACAATGAATTTGTGGAGTTCACGCTGTCGGTGGAAAGCACAGGCCAGGAAAGTCTGGAAGCAGTGGCTCAGAGGCTTGAATTGCGGGAGGTAAGCGAACTGTCGAGCGAAGGCATGATTTTTGGAGCTAGTTGCATTTATCAGAAAGTGGTAAATCCTTACCTTTTGGGGCAGTTTATTTACTGGAGCAGCTATCCTGTGTTCCCATTGCTTCTTCACATTCTGGTCTTGATGGGGCATCGAATTGGCCCAAAACAGTTGCAAAACTTAGGTTGCAGAGCTAGGGAATGCCTAAGGGAAGGACATGTGAGAAGCAGCAGTGAAGAGAAGCTTAGAGCGATAAACAAAGCGACTGGTTTTAAACCTGACAATGCCGAAAATGCTGTTTAAAGAAAACAAACCAGTAAAAAATTTTTCTGCCTAAGCAATACAGTTAAGAATTATGGCAAGACTTGAGACAACTTCTAGCTTAGTATATGAAAGGTGGTGTTACTTGTGTGTGTGTATTTCTTTCTGATGGATTAGTGCTGTGAAAAGAAACTAAAGCACAAAATGTGATAAGTGTACCAGTGACCAACTATTTGTATTGCTTATTCAAATACCACAAGCATGTTTGCAGACACTGTCTTGGAGCAAGCATATAGTCATTTAGTTTGAGTGCTGGCCTCATGAGGAAACATGGTTTGCACGAGTTGAATCTGTATATGTCTGCGTAACTTGTCTTTTTTTCTCAAAAATTCCGTACTTGATATTTTGAAGGATCCTTCTGCAACTGAAATTTGCTCTGCTGTAATGAGTGAATTACTTATGAAATGCTGAGCCGCAAAATGATTATAGAAAGTTATGTAGACCACCAATGTATGAACCAACATCATTGCTTTATAATTTTGTTGAACACAGGTGGATTTGGTTGCAGTAGTTGAATGCTGTTGCTCCTGTGTAAACTGACATTTCCCCCTAGAGTAGGAAAACTTGTAATAGAAGTTTGGTGTTCTAACACTGTTCTGAAAAAAATGCTTTTGCTCTATTATGCAGTCCATTGTAGTGGTGTTTTGAATATGAGATTCAAATACAGGATGAAAACTCTAGGCTTAGGTAACCAAAATAAGAGTAATTTTGAAAATAATTTTTGTCTAACAACTATGATTTGTTTGAAATGTTGTATTTTCATTGTCAAACAATGTCAACTGCTTATAACTTTGCTCAAATATTGAGAAAATAAATTTAGGACTCAATCCTGCAAACATTTATTACTGTACACAGCATGTATTACTGTAGGATTTCTCAGTAGGAAATGCTATGTACAGTCAGTTGTTTTCAGAAATTTTTTTTTTCTGTTTGGAGAATAATAAATGAAATAGTTGTGAAACTATTAATCTCTAAATGTTTGCTTTCTGTGGTTGTATTCAATCCCAATATGCATTCTTGTAGATATTCAAAATATTTTTTTAGTATACAGTTGTTTTGGAAAAATACAATTCTGTGCAACAGTATGACATTTTTTATGTTGCTCCTTCTAGCAAAGGGAGAATTTAACTACACTTAGAGTTTAGTTAGAACAGTTCAGGTATCATATGTTTAGAATTAACTTCTTGTGTGAATGGAGTTTGTCAATTTTATCTATCCACTTTCATATGCCATTACTAAATCAACAGAAGGTAAAGAATTTTAACTATATTTGGTTTGCAAAACGCGAAGGCTTTGTCTTCCTGAATGATGACTACTAGCTTTTATTCAAGTAGTCACAGAGCGTTGGAGATGCAGGTTTTTTTTCAGCTATTCTTCATTATCTTTCTTTGGAGCTACTCCTAAAATTTTTTTTTTTTTTTTTTTTTTTTTTTTTTTAAAGAAAGATGGCAATTCCCTCAATTAGGAGTCATATATCAGACTGAGGGAGTTGACAGTACACTATTGAACTCTGAGCAGATTCCTTCAGTCATGCATTCTTGCATGGATTATTTTGGCAGGAAAATGTGTTGCAATAAAAGGGAATGGAAAGTAGGGATATAAATTACTTTCCAGAGCTTGCATTCAAAAAATGTTGTTCTGCCTTTAAATAGTCAGACTTGCCAAGCAGATACCAGATCATTCCTGATTGCTTGCTTGGTAGGAAGTTTTTGGAAAGAAAAAGTTACTCAGCACTTTGCTTAAATCTGCAAAAACAACATTAGTTCTTGGTACTGTAAAATACTAAGTACTTTCTGTAAGATTTTGCATATTGTTAATGCACTGAACACCCTTAAAGCATGAATAGAAATTCAAAGTGTTAAACATGAAAGTATGACTGTTCATTTCAATATTGAGACTTAACACAGTTATGAAAACCAAAGGATAGGTTTTGGATTACTGTATATGGGGTACACAGTTATGACATGCAGTTCCCATGCACCTTCAAAACAGTTTATTGCAGGAGCTATGAGAGGAATCTTTACCTTTTTACACACTGAATGGTAAAATTTGTAAATGTCTCTTTCTCTCTGGTGTAGTCTGCAATTACTGAATTTGGGCAGTGAATCAAACAGATTGTTTTTAATGCTGTGCCGTCTTTTAAGATATCTGTTCTAACAGATCTTTATGTAAATGAATAGTCTTTAAATTATGCTTTGTGTTGCTGAACATTGGTTTGCTTTTTATTTAGTACTTCTCAATTTCCAAGTTGTGTACTAGCGTGGACACATAGTTTGGGTTTAGGAAATCTTAAGTGTGTTGACAATTTTATTTTTTTTACCGAATGGTAGACTTTACAGAAAAGTTAAATATATGCATTAAAGTAAGAAGAGTATCTTCTGGTATTCCCAGATTGTGACTCATCAGCAATGGTATGTAATCCAGCTCTCTCAAACTGAGGAACTGGGGAAAAAAGCCAAAGGGAACAGGCAACATAAGTTACTTACCCTTTGTAGCGCAGCCTGGCTTTTATCGTGTGAGAGAACTATAACCAAATTAATGCAAAAAGCTGTATTTGTTGCGGAAAACCATTCTGGATTTACAAGTTTTGAAAAACTACCGAGAGCCCTGATTGTTAACTAACTTAAAAAGTATCTGCAACACTGCTCATCTTGCATCTAGGGCATAAGTATACAAATTAAATACTTAGAAATATAGAAATTTTTAAAAAAATGTTAATACAGCTAGATACTGATAGGATGTTTGGCAGGAGATGTTACGACTGTTTTACCTCTCTTGCTGGATCTTCTTTTATTTCTGTTTTCTAATAACACTTCTAAACCAGAAAGAAGGGGCAAATTCTGCTACTGTGTACGAGCAGAGTCTGACTTCGCTGCAGATATGTGGTAGAGATTTGGGCCCAAGTACAAGAACTAATGGTAGGAAACTTCTGTGGAGAGTATGTGTTGTGCATATGCAATTTCCTGTGTTTGTTTTGGACGCAGATAGGAAAGACGGAGTCAAGGTTATCCGGATCCTGAATAACTTTGGAGTTCTGAAACAGTGCTTCAGAAATTCTTGAGCTATGCTGTGAAACTTTGCTCTGAATTCTAAAGTATCAGCACTTGTTTGGAGAAAACACATAAAAATTACTTTGATTCAGGGCGATGGTTTCTTAAATGTGTGTTTTGCAAATGTACAGAGTGTTTTAAAAATAAGACCGAGTGCAACCATAAATATTCTTACATGTATGTGTATCAGTAAACATATTGACTGGCTGATAAAAGTTGGGCCAAGTCATGACAGAGTGGTCGCTAACATAATTATGTTTATGCCTTATGTCCAAGTCTGTCAAAATTTTAGCTAATGCTTGGAGAAATAAAAGAAGCAGTGCTCATAGTTGAACTGCTATGGTTGCAGTCTCTGAGCCACATTTTCCTTAAAATTTGGTAAGGAGAGATTGTCACAGAGAAGTGTATATAAAAATGCAGACCTTTAATGTGTAATCTAATTAGTTTAAAAGATGCTACTTTATTGAAAAACAAACTTGACTCAGTCTAAAACATGTATTAATTGCAGGTGTGCTGTAATTGCAATTTGGGAGCCAAGATAAGTTGAAGGACAGATCACTCAACCAAGAATCAATTGTTGCCTCAGTGCAATTATTGTATTTCTTCCTTTTTCTGAAGGAAAACTATATATTCATGTATAGGATTTGCACTCAGTCTTATTACACTGAGCAGCACAAAATTAAGGTTTTTTTAATGAAAGCAATAGTAGCAATTAGGAAGCCTTACTCCTGATTTCTGTAGCTTTTCTAGAAAGTTAAGTCAGAATTCGAATATACCACTTAGTGGTATTTTTTCACTGTCACAATGTCTGTGAATTGCTGTATAGTTTTATACTAATTTTGACAGAAGAGGTTTTATTTACTTCTGAAGCAAAGACATTAGTTTATTGTTTAGTATTTTTAGACTACTATGAAATTTTGCTTTTCCCCATTGTAAAGCAATCACAATTTAAGCCTCTGATGAATGGGAACACGATGGTGCTTCATTCCGTGTCAGTGCTAAGGTGTAAGGTGCAAGTCAAAAGCAGATATGTGAGTCCATCTTTCTTGGAGCCCTGTACAGTGATGGGAAAAAGTAACACAATTTTTTTTTTTTTAAAGTATGTTTCTACATTTTTTGGTCATGTTGATTGATAACTGACCAATTTCTGCAAGAGGTTAAAGTATGTCTTGATGGGATATAAAGTCTTGTATGGACTATGGAGGTATTGCTCTTTAGCTGGTTATCTTTGTCTGAGGTACTGATGCGGAGAATCTGCCTTGCCTGTCAAAAGACTGTTTATTCCAAATATTTGAAGGGTGTAAAGCAAAGTGTATTGTCATTTGTGCAGTGTTTTAATCTGAATAAATTGGAATATGTCAGATTACCTTGCAAAGTATTGATTTTGTTTGCCTATTTCTTATCCGTGCTGTTTTGTTTTAAGCTATAGTCCTTATCGCTTTGTTTAAATAGCATTTGTGAAATCCATATTGGAGTAGTTAGGAGAAAGTAATTGGGGGGGAGTGGTGCTGGAAAAAAAGGTTTACGTTATGAAAGAACTAGGACTTAGAGACTGACTTCTGTCTGTATTTGTATAGCTACCCTGCTAAATGCTCCCTCCTGCCGATATAGCTGAAGATCTTGTCACTACTAGAACAACAAAAATAGTATGAGTAGAGGTACCCTAAAGTAAGTAGCTTCAAGATGGGGAAAAGGGAGGGATTTTTATGAGGCTGCGCAGTGGTCCTTCTTTTTCTGCAAGAGGAGTTGGTGGTGGTAGTGTGTGGAGGGGTGCAGCTTTCCATTCAGTGGTTGGTACGTGGCAAGACTCACAGGTGTCTCCACCACTCCAGGAAGCGTTGGATCTTGTACGCTGGCCAGTCCACGCTGTTCCAAATCCTTTCTCCACTAGAGAAGATTTGTGGAGGGGGCTGTCTGCTGTGATAAGAGTGGAGTTTCTGGAGAATTTTCAGGCCTCTTGTCTCCTCCTGTAGTTCTTAATTTTGGACGTAGGGTAAAGCTTTCGCCTGGTATCTGGCAGTCGTGCATAATACAAGATTATTGACCCAGTTCTCCTGCATGCAGTTTAAATAAACTGTGATATCCTGATGGCAGGAGCTGTTTTGTATCCAAGCATATAATAAAGCTAAGCGCAGTGGAGCCCTTGGGCTAACTGGGATTTTATAAGTCCGACTGCAGTGCTTGTCCTTCAATAATGAGAAAGTGTTTTTAGCATTCTGATCAGGAAAGTCTTATGGTTTGTTTTATTTGTAAGTACCAGTGTAAAAGAGGAAAAGCCTGAAAATAGATTTTGATTGCATTCTTCTGTAAGCCCTGTTATTGTTTTCTGTTTTTTAATTTCTTGCCTCACACTTGCCTGGTGATTCCTCAGGTCACTGCACCCTTGAGGCAGTAGCAGATTGCATCAATTAGAAGCACTGTATTAACAATTGGAAAACAATTCTCATTTCCAGTTTATTTGTAACCTGTGAGATATTCTGTAAGATTTATAATACAAGATATTAAAATTATCTGGGAAATATATAATTACATACATAAGTTCGAAGTAAACTTTGAACACTGTTGTGCCTCAGGGGAATGTGTGGTAAAGTCTATTTGTCCTCGCTGCTTCCATCCACAAAAAGTGGTTAGGTTTTTTTCCTTTAGTCTGAGGGTTTATAGAGGATTTTTTCTCTTTTTTCCTTTTTTTTTTTTTTTTTTTTTTTTTCCTCCCTTAAAGATGGCAGTAATAGTGTTCTCTCGAAGTCCTAGGGAACATAACTTTTTCTCTATATTATATTGCCAGAAAATTGAAGGTATGGTCCAGTTTGGGGATCATAGTAAGTGCTGGTAAGCTCAAGTGAGAAGATTACACACATTTGATATGTGGTATACATTGTATTTCTTTTCTAGATAGTGTAAACTGTGACCAAAATAGACCCTGAGATTCTATATTAAAACATTTTTTATACTGCTAATTAGAATAACTGATACATACAAATGATGTTTAGATTAGAGCCAAAGTGGAATTTTATTAGGGATGAGGCTGATCCATATTAAGGAAAACAAAATGAAATGCAGCAGTTAGTTGTAGCTAACTAGTACCAGGCAGTTAGTACAGGGAAGAAGGACTGTCTCACTGATTCCATTTCAAATTACAGAACAGATGAGGAACAGCAAAGTATGCTCAATATATATGGAAACTGATGAGAATTTTAAGATCTAAAGTTCAGTTTTTAATGGGTTTGTAAAAGAAAACACTTAAAAATGTTATTTAATTTACATCCAAGAATTTCTCAGTAAGCGGTTTCTCTTTGTCAGCACCAGTTCTATAGTGACATAGAATGAGAGACTAGTTTGAGCTGGAAGGGACTCGGAGGTTGCATGGTCCCACGCTCTGCTCGGGAAGGCCAGCTTGGATCAGGTGGCTCAGGGATTGGCTGGGTGAGTTGAGTGCCTCCAGGGATGGAGATTTGACACCTTTTTGGGCTAACTGTTCCAGTATTTGGCTAGTTTTGTGACTTTTTTTTTTTTTCCTGATCTCACTGGAATTTTCCACATTGCAGCTTATGCCCACTGCTTCTCATACTTGCAGTGAGCACTTCCGAGAAGCGTCTGGCCCTGTCTTCTCTGTACCCTGCTCTTAGGCAGTTGAAATCCACAGTAAGATTTTACTTTAGTCTCTTCTTAAGGCTGATCAGCCCCACTTCTCTGACTCTCATCATACATCAGGCCAAAAGATATAATGTAGCCACCTACAATAATGTAGTTTTGTGGCACTCATACCCGACAAAGCTCCTCTGCTTAGCTTAGGAAGTCTGGTTGAGTTCACAGATGTAGTCGCTCCACTCTGATCAACTTGTGAACTGTAATACTGTGTTGGGCTTTTGCTACTTTTGTGTTCTTGATAACTCTTGAACGTTTATGCAGAAATGCTTACTATTCCTGTGTGTAGTGAGAGAAAACAGCTAGGTAGAAAGTAGCCTTGCAGAAGGTGTATGTTCTTTTTATTTCTATTTGATTTTCTTCAAAGGGGTTGGGTCGTGAATAAGTTAACCTCAAAATAGTGTTAATCTTAACGGCTTAACATATTTTAAGAATTATGTCATGACATTCTTTTTAGAATTGTGTGTTGTTCTGAGCTGCTAATAATAAAATGTTTTAGCAATGAATAAAAATGGGTTCTATTTTAATCAGTGCGAATATTCCAGGGTGCATAAGCTCCTCTGAAAACTCACAGGATCAAATTCTGCCCTTGAAGTCAAGTGAGAGGTTTGCATACAGTTCAGAAGATAGGCTTTGGTCCATAGTGTTTTGCTTGGCTTTCTTTTTATTTTTGATATTCCAGATTGGGGGAGCTGGTAAAGGAAAATACCATGACAGAAAAATCTTGTTTAAAGATATGCTGGCTTCCAGAGAATATTTTAAAACGCAGAAACATTTTTCTTTGTCTGTTGGGCCATTAAGTACTCGGTTCTGTGCATAGGCAAGAAAAAGTGGTTGGTGTTTTAAGGAAACAGACCAGGACAAGTGATCATCATGCCTTAAAAACAGGCTATACATTCAGTTTAGACTTCAGCATGTAGAACCAGGAGTATCTTACATCAGAGTTGGAAACAGTGGTGGTGTTAACAGAAGCTTGTGCTCTTTCTCTCCTTACCTTTCTGTTATGCATGTGTACTTCTTTGAGGCATAAATACACCAAGGCTGCAGATGAAAGTTATTAAAACAGTTGCTTAGAAATTTTTGCATACATTTTTTGTTGGTTTCCACAAGTGTCTGTGTGGTATCTTTTATAGAAGTCTTTCGACTTTGTTGGTGTGCTTCTGTGGTTGTGTAGCTGTTACCCTTATGTTTCGGTCTCTGCCCTGGCCTCTGCTCTCACCCAGAATGCTGTGGTTTGATGTTTCAGATTGCACTCAGCCCGGCAGTGATGCTGTTGACCTGCTGGGCAGGTGAGCTGGGCCAGCACAATAGGCTTGCTTTATTAAGCTCTTCCTAGCAATTGAGATCAAGTAGCTCATGGCATATACTTCAGCTTCAAAAACCATTGTTTCTATTTTTTGGTCCTCTATGTTTACTTACTGTCTTGCAATATATATACATTACCCTTTTAACAATGGGAAGTTACAGGATGTCAGCATCACGGTGTGACTTTGGCTCCTGTGACTGTGTGTGTTGTGTTAACAGTCTTATAATGAAAGAGAAATGCACCTTATTATGGGCATTCCTTTCCTCTCTAGGTCTGTAGGAAGGATTGAGGAGTAGTCATTTGGTACATTTTATTCCTTTCAGTGTGTGATGTTGCAGTGAACATTGTACTTCTTTCTTAATGGAGTTTGTTGTTCCTACTGTTATAATTCTTAACGTCTTATGGAATCTTAAGATACTGTCTTCTCAGTATCCTTGTGGGGTGGCGGAGATTAGCACACCCTGTATCTTATGGTTGGGGGATTGAAGCACAGAAATAAAAGCAAATGTTTTCTAAGGTAGCAGCAGACTTTGTGCACCTGGACTGAGAAATTTAGAAAACAGTGTTGTTTATAGTATCGGTAATCGGAACCATAATCCTTTTGTCCTCTTGAAACTGGAAGTATTTATGACTTCCTGAATTTGACTCTGGGTTTTCAGAATTCAGAAGTGAAGAGCACATGGTGTCCACCTGTAAAAAATTTGGTTTGTGAGATTTGCTTTACAAGAGAACTCTTTCTGATGTGTGAATACACTGTTTCTCTGTGGTGATTTTTTTAACTTTCCCAACCATGAAACTTTTGCATATATCAGCATTCTGCCTTTTCTCCAGATATCTTCCACTGTTTTTTCCTCTATGGACAGTTATCATTCAATTTAATTTTTGTATTACAGCTTGCCTTTTTATCAAATAGGACCAGAGTTGTCTTAGAGTTTGCAGAAGGGATCTCAATTACAGTTAAATGGGCAGACTTCATACTAACATTTTTTTAATCTTCTGAATACTGATTTTGCAATTACATGGAAACAATAATTTTAATTTAGAGGATTTTTTTTAACATTGGGAAAAAAACCCACCCCAACCCACCAGCAACCACTTAAAACTGTGTTGATGCTGATTTAGAAATGGGCAGAGAAGTACATTTTGCCGGTATGCAACATGAGAGGAACATTATGTCTTTGAATTGGCTCCCATTTCCCAGTTTTGCTGATTTCCCAGAGAAAATACTTTTATAGAACAGATGGTATTATTAATTTATGCTACACCTTAACTTTGGTTCCCAAAATTACTTAATGATCTGTGCTGCTGCGGAGCATTGACTTCACTGCTGTCCTTGAAGTTTGGGATGTACCTACTCATGCCATGGCTACTTGCATAGTCAGCCTGTCAGAGCTGTAAGGGATAGCCGAAATCCCATGATGGTAGACTCTTAATCTTGTTCAGACTATTTTCAGATGTGTACATAGGCAAGTTTTCACAGGAGAGTACTAAAGTGGCCTTTCTATACTACCAGCTGTTGCTCCCCAATGAGTTTCAAGTCTGTGCTCCAAAGCATCAAAATGCTAGCGCTTCTGAGAAAACAACAGTAAATATTTTGTTTGCTAGATAGACAATTTTTCCAAGTCTAATTCACAGAAATTATTGGTGTAAAAAAAAAAAAAAAAAAAAAAAAAAGATGAGCAGTTCTTTGTTTTATAAAACTTCATCCTTAATGGCTTTATTTTGTATAAGTGAAAACCATCTGAAAATATATAAAGACAAGTGTTACATTAAAGGTGTTGGTATTTCTACCAGTTGCATATAATAATGTGTATGTAGAAAGGACTTGGAGAATTTCCATATAAATGCCTACAGATGTAATTGGTAACTGATAGCATTCCCTTATCTCCTCCCTCAATTAAAAAACTTGTAATTATGATTTCTAGTTTCGCTATGATAATGACATGAATATTTTCCAGTCCCTGTCTGTTTGCTGATCCAGAACTGAATGGAATTGCTGCAGGAGCAGATTTTAATCAGTTTAAAGACAGCAGAGAAATCTGAATTTGAATGAGTGACTCTGCAGTGTGGAGTGATGTTCTGGTTCAAACTCTTCGAACTCTTCCTCAGAGGAGATCTAATCAAAGTTAGATTGTGTTGCTCGAGATGTTGTCCAGTGGGATTTTGACATTCCAGGGGTGGACATCACTCCCCCTGCCTCTTGGGCAGTCTGTTCCAGTGCATACTGTATTTTGTGTTTTGGCTAGGTCAGGAGCTGCCTGCTCAGGCAAGGCAGCTTGCCACCATACCTAGCCATTTTCTTGCTCGTGGGATGAGCCATACACGTGTTTTAATGACCTTGTCTTTGATTGACCAGCTGTCCTGTGCTCTTTTGTCCTTCAGCATCCCATGGGAGCCTGCCTGCCGCTTCCCCAGAGAAGCCATACTTTCCTTTCCTGCTGTCCAGTGTAATTTTTTACTTGCCTTCCTCACTTCCCTTAGTTTTCCTGTTACACAGAAATGCTTTCTACTAGCATCCATGAGTTGCCACAACAGGCCCAGGGACTGTTTGCAAATAAAGAGTAGGTTTGGTAATGTTTTAGGTGAGGGGCCTTATGTATGTGGATTGCTTATCTGGAATTAATGCCTGCTTTTTTATTAATGCCTGCCTGATATTAAATGTGTCTCCAGTTCTCTCAGTTTTCAATAATCCATAGCCTTGGTCAATGTTTTAAAACCTTTATTTCTCAGTAGCAAGACTTGCATACAATATATTTTATCTAATATCACAATATTAATTTTTTCAATCATTGAAATGCCTCTTTTTCAGATTACATATTTCAGTCTGTGGTATTATAATAAGCAGAATCAGCGCAGATGGGTAGATTTGGACAAGCCACTGAAAAAGCAGCTGGACAAATATGCCTTGGAGCCAACTGTGTATTTTGGAGTAGTGTTCTATG
>NW_010119465.1:23921-78083 GCF_000699245.1 Pterocles gutturalis | reverse complement strand
TCAGCAGGAGATTACCAGGTAAACTTCATACATGTGTCTACAATTTTGCTTTCAACATTCTGAAATGTATGATTTGTTTAAAAATTGTCTGCTTTCCCTTCCCTCACTTCTGTAGAAATGGAGATTATTACTTTAGGCAGAATTTATGTTCAAACCGTGTGTTTATTTCCCTTTTGAAGATCTGAAATATGTGATAAACTAAGCAAACAACTAGCTTTTTGGAACTCTTAGGGACCTTTTCAAACCTGTTTTCAGTAATAGACATACTTGTGTGGTCAGGCTTTTAGTTGTTTTAGTCTCTTTGTTTGTCTCTCTCTTTTTGTGGTTTTGAAGAGCCATATGTTGCTTTCAGGGATGTCCATCCTGCACAGAGCACATGCAGATTTTATTGAGCTATGCTTTCCTGTATTTTGACTTTCTGTATTTTCAGTACAATACCTTGGCAAACTACAGACTAAGCTTCAGCTTGTGATTTTTTGTGTATCACTGGGCAATGAAGATGGATGTTAGCTTTGGTGTCGTGTATCTATTTCTACTGTGAATCTGGGGAACATCATGTAAATCCTGCTGACTGCAGGGGAAAAGTAAAATTGAGTATATGTACCAGCCAGTTATTCCTGTGGGCCTATACATCAGCTTCTAGTGTCTTAATGTGTCTAGTTGTTTTGATTTAATTATATTTTTAATAGGCAAATGAGTACAAAACCAGTAACTGGATTACAAACATGTATTTGTTATTTCAGAAATGTGCATTAATTAACCCATTTAAGCTGGTGACTTCAAGTTGGCCCTGCTTGGAGTGGGGAGTAGAACCAGACGATCACTCAGAGGCCCTTTCCAGCTTAATTTATTCTGTGGTTACATGCAACTGTCTTTATATACTCTAGTGCTAAAATACCTTGTCAGAGACCTTTCTCACTAATTGTGGTGTGAAAGGTTTTCAGGGAGATAAGCCTCTTGGTGCAGACACTGGTGCTGTAACGTATTACTCAATGCCCGGCAGCTTTAGTTTTTGTTTTATGTGTAATTTCTGTAAGATTATTTTCTTTCTGAAAGTTCAGAAGTTTTGGGCTTTTTCTCAACAATTTCACTGGCTTAAAAAGTCATGCTAGTGGTCTTTATTATTTTTTTTTTCCCCTCTAATAAATCTTTGGTTCAGATTCTGTGGTTGTTTTGTACTAGAATGCATTAGAGTAAGATGGATGTCATGGTGTTGCATTGAATAGCTAAATTGCCTGAAAAACCTTTGATTTGGCATTTATTTAAAAAATACGATGTTTATGCTGGAGCTTTAATAGCCACCTTGCAGTGTGCTGCCACGTAGAAAGCAGGAATTTATGTGCCAAACTTATACTCAAGTCCTAGAGGATAGTACTTGCTTTGATGTATGATAGTGAGAGTCTGGATTAGTTTCAGAAATCTGTGGATTTTTTTCATACCTTTTCAATATAAATGAGATTGGGCATATTTAAGCAAATTATATGTTTAATGTGTACCAGAAAATGGCAATGTAATAGACAAAAGAGATGGTATTTGCGCTATCACGAGGTAGAGTCAAGATTCTTCATCTGTATGTTGACTTTTCATAGCAGTTCTACAGAAAGAGCTTATGTTTTACTGCTTGACTGGGAAGATTTATCTCCCCAAATGCCTTGGTGTGTGGTGGCTTTTCCTTTTTTTTTTTCTTTTTTCTTTTTTTAAGTCCTAGGTTTAGTCCCAGGTGTTCTTGTGTGTGTTGTATAAGGGTGTTACCTGCTGTCCTGTGGCATACTACTTTTTCGTAGTAGGATCCAGGAAGAGCCTAAACAATATTTATGTCACTGTATTTAACAGGCTGTTAAATAGTGAGGGAAGAGAGACGTCTTTTAGCCTCTCATGATGAAAATTTGTGTGGAGTTCACCTGACCTTTCTAATCACTGAATGAATTGCAGTACATACTTCCATGTTCTCAGTGTTAAAGTCGTAGCACATGAGTTAACATGCAATATGAGGAACTTAAGAAGCTTTTAAAACTAGACTTACAGAAGACAAATGTCCTTCTTGGCAAAGTCTGTGTAGCTATAGTGGCATATTTGAGTTTTGAGGTGTTTTGGGCTCAAGGTAGGGTGTTCCATGGATGGCTGAAAGGGACAGAAAAAATCAGTAGTGGTTCAGACTGTGGACAAATGGCACAGCTAGTAGTGATTTCATGTACAAGAGATGACCCAGGAAAGGGTCAGATTAGAGGAAAAAAGTGGTGCTATGAAAGTTAGCAAAAAATGTACTCAAGCATTGTAACACAGAAGTGAAAGTCACTATTGTGATTGAAGGGATGTGCAATGTTAGATCCATTGGAAGAGAATGCAGCAATACAGCAGCAGTGTACTGAACATTGTAAAGAGGAGATCATAAGAACATTAAGGAAGGAAGAGGTAAAAATAAAAAATTTGTGAGGATATGTTAATAGATAGAAATTGTGGAGATTCTTTGTTTTAAGAGGTAGCAATATTTGATTCTGCAGTGATGTGTGAAAGCTAAGGGAGCAAGTTAACAAAAGCTATTAAATAGTGGGTCCGAATGATGAGGAAGACTGCACTCCACACAAACTGGGGAATGCAGAGAGGAACAGGAAATGCAGGCATACTCATCTGCACTGTCTTTAAATTAAGAAGCTCATGTTAGCTTTTTCTCTTTTTTTTTTTTGCCATGTAGGTATCAGTATTATTTGCAGTTAAAGAAAGATATCTTGGAGGGCAACATTCCTTGCACCCTGGAACAAGCAATACATCTGGCTGGTTTAGCTGTTCAGGGTAAGTAAGGTGGTTGTGCCAATTAACTAATGCTACATTAGAAACTTTGGTGATATATTTTCTATTACATGTCTTTTATTTATTGCTTAAAGACCCAATTCAGTAGGTTATGAAAAGCTTGGTCCTTGGAACTTCGTCATATGGGCTGAGAAGGGGGAATATCAGTGGCCCCGAACTTGCTGGTATTTCTGTGCAGTCATGAGAGGTGTACCTGGGCATCTAACATGTGTTGTCAGGAGCTGGGTTTGACTTAAACACCTGAGTTCCTTTGGGGGCAAAGGCTTTAGTTGTCTGCTTACATTGACAGACCTTTCATCTATTTCTGTTAATGAAGACTCTTTATTCTGACATAATTCTGACATCACAGGGGTTCCCTGCCCATGGCAGGGGGTTGGAACTTCATGATCTTTAAGGTCCCTTCCAACCCAAACCGTTCAGTGATTCTGTGACATGGTAACAAAAGAAGAAGAAACAAATCTGAATGTACGGTAGTAGTTGTATCTCTACTTTTTCTCCCAAATATCCTAACAACTAAGATTATTTCAAGTTAGTGTGCAAGACTGTTAACAATTTCTATCTTCAAATCACTCCTGAAGACCCGTTTCTGTGATACCTACATGAAAATGTCTGCTTTATTTTTCCTGCCTGGGGTCAGATGGGATAGAATATACACCAGACAACCACCAGTACTAAGTCTCTCTGCACTGATCATGTCTTGTGTTCCCTGGTAACGTGCTTGTTCGATCTTAAATCTCTCAAAATAAAAGATTTGAATGGCAACAGCTGCTTTTAGGGTGTTTGTATATTGCTTCACTGTGAGTGCCACTCCAGTAAATCCAACAGCAATTGTAAATCTGCCAAAACTGAAAGGGACTTAAAATCATTGGGAGTTTATACAACTTAAGTAGTTCTGTGGTTTTGTTTTTTGTTTTTTTGTTTTGTTTTGTTTTTTAAATTCTGGTGTTGGTAGTATCACACTAAAGACGATAATTATGTTTTTTGAAACCGTGGTTACCAGTGGAGTAGGTTGAATTATATTAGTGTCTTGTTTATAAAACAGTGAATCTGTTTAATCCAAGCCAGGATTTAATGGTCTTCAACTGACAAAATCTTGTTTTGTTATTTTTGTGTCTTTGGACAGTGTAAATGTCTCTCTGTTCAGTGAGTTGTTTATAGAAATCTTTCAATATAATCCTCTTTCCAGATGGAAAACATTTATTCTTTTAGCTTTCACATTCCTTTTTCAGTCTTGTGTAAGAGAGAAACTGTATGCATTGAGAACAGAGTGAAAACACAGCTCAGAAATTACCCAGGTTCTAAATTAATGTGCTCCAATAACTGACGTAGCTTATACCAGGTAGGTTAGTTAATTTTAGCTGGTAAACGAACGGAAGCAGTTTTGAGTGAACTGGTTTCAACAATGATATGTATTTGAAATTATTACAATAGGCTCATTCTAAACACTGCTTTATCTCAAGTGCTGTGTTGGTGTAGCGTGTCACAAGTTCTCCCCTTTCATCATAAATAACATGCATATTAATTGTTAATGCTTAATACAAACTTGGTTCCTAAATGTCTCTAAAATTATACTATTATAGGTGAGATTCTGTGGTAATGTTAATAGGATCTATATACTTGGGGATTGTTTTTATATTTTGGGGAGCAGCCGTTCCATACAGACTGCTGTTCCACATTTTCTCCTGTGAGACTGGTAGATAACTTTCACAATTCAGACTGTTCTATTTCTCTTCTTTCAAATGTTGGCTACTTTTTTTCCTGGAAACAGAAGAAGAGGCAAATTCCTTGAGATACTCTTTGGTATGATGTAAAATCAAAACTGTTATTAAAATCAAAACTGTTATTAAGTCCCTTCTGAACATGCACCTGGGTCTAGGAAGGCTTCTGTGTCCCTCTTGCTGCATGTCTGGGTGCAGGGAGCTGTAGAAGGCTTGAGAGCAGAAGGAGCCAGCGTCCAGGGTGCTTCAGCTGCTCTGTGCAGAGTCCAGCTGCAGGTTAGAGCAGTCTGCCGGCGCTATGCTGCATGTAACTGAGTATCGGACAGGAGGGGTAAGAGAGATGGAGCCAGGCTCTGCTCAGGCAGCTGGCACAAATTGAAATACAGGAAATTTCATCTACACATAATAAAAGTTTTCTATTGGGAGAGTGGTGAGACACCGGAACAGGTTGCCCAGAGAAGCTATAAAATCTGCATCCTCTGCATTCAAAGCTTGACCGGAGAAGGCTCTGAGACAATCTGCTGTAGCTGACACCACGTGGGGCTGGGAGGAGACACTAGACAATCTCCAGAAGCCCTTTCCAACCTCAACCATTCTGTGATTGAAAAACCAAACAAATAGAAACCCAAGGAACTACGGAACTTGGAGCAGCACTGTGATTGCTTTATCATTTCTTCTCCTTTCCTATCCCACAAGGAATGTTATCAGTTTTTCTGAATGAGGCAAAAAGATGGGATGTGTTTTTGCTTTTCCTCTTCATAAACATTACTGGTTAGTTTGTTCAGTTGTTTTACTTTCAGATCGTAGTTCAGTAGGATGGAGATTTGCTACTTGGAGGTTCTGTTGCAATTAATTGGGTATTGAATAATTTTGTTGCAAATGTTTGAATCCAAGACTTTTTTTATTTTTTAGCTGATTTTGGAGACTATGATCAGTATGAGTCTCAGGAGTTTCTACAAAGATTTGCTTTGTTTCCAGTGGTAAGTACTTTCTTCAAATTGATAAATTTAAATTCTTAAATTGATAAATTTAAATCTTTCTTTAGATTGGTAAATGCAAATCATTATTAAAGATTCTGTGATCCATCTGGCTTACTGCTCCCTGGATTGTTAAATTCAGTAAAGGTTTTATTTGAGACTGGAGTGAGATATGATACCTTATATAACATAGAAGCAAAGGTATTGGAAGATCTTTTCAATTTTATTGTATATTACACTGAAAAGAGGGTTGGGGTGGACATGGGAAAATGAGTAAAACTACTTCAAAACGGTTTTGTGCTTTTTTTGGTTTTGTTTGTGTGCATATTACAGCATATGAGCTCCAAGACTAGAGTGGAGGGTTGATTTGCCTGTGCAAAGAAACTCCAATAATTTAATTTTGTGGAATTTTTTGTATTTCTTTCTATAAATGCTATCTTACCTTAAGGGTTGGCTACAGGAAGAAAAAATATTGGAAGAAGCAACACAGAAAGTTGCCTTGCTACATCAGAAGTACAGGTAACATTTCTAAAACTCTTTATTGCTTAATTTTGAGTTGATTGCATCAGTAGCTCAGGAAGTTGTGAACCTCAGAAGACAGTTGGGCTAATTTCACCTCCCATTGAAATGAGTTTTGCACTGATACATCTGCATTAAAATTATAAGAATTTTTACTGAATGCAAGTGAATGGAATGATTGTTAAAATAAATGAGAGGATTCAGCTTGAAAATTAAGAATACAGGACACAGTTAAGTAGTGTGACTTCAGCTGTATAACATTTCTGAAACTTGTTTATATGAAGTTGTGATCCCAGTAAAGATGGTTCTTGATAAACAACACTGGCAGATACTGAGGGCAGTAGAAATGTAGAGACAGTCACTGTGCCAGAATGATCTTCAGTAAAAGGTAACTAAGATGCCATAGTCCAAGTCAAACGAATGTTAAGTTGTCTGTTGTCACTTCATCGGTGAAAAATGTTTATGGCTATGTGAGTAATACTGATTATTTTTTCCTGTATTGTTTTGAAACAACAGTTTGAAAATTTGAAATCCATTTGTCTTTGAAATGCTTTCGTAATATGATTGCTTGGCTAAGGTTCAGCAAAGATAACTTAAGCTGCATGACATTAGGAAAAAGTGAAGAAATAGAGAGACTGGTGATTGAAAAAGTATTGAGAGGCATAAGAATGAGCATGACAAGATTTTGCAGGTAGAGAGAGTGTCTTTTGTGGGATCAACTGAAGTATGTAGGGAGACAGAAGCTTCTAATCCCTGTGACACTAATGCAAGTCTTTGACAGTTGGTCTTAATTAAAAAAAAAAAGTTACCTTTACCTACAGATCTTGTCATTCTTGTGTATTCAAACCAGTGCGGTTAAAACTGTCAGCATTTAGAAAATTAGACTCTTTTTCCTGAAATGTGAAGCATCAAACTTTGTATTATTCCTAAACTCGTATACTGCAATAGGAAGAATTCAGGTCTTGAACACGTGTGCCAGAAAATTCATTCTGATAGAGTAAATACGGTGACAATGATGGATTTGAAGAATGATGTCATAGTTGTCTGCCATTAGCAGAGATAATAATTGTAATTGGTCTTTGTTGCCACTTACACTGGAAATGCCCGAGAGAAAGAAGTTACTAGAATCAAAATGTAAAGTCTGAGACAAATATATCAGCCATTGGTACAGATGAAAACAGCATGATTTGAGGGTTGCCTGGATGTTTTGGGGATGCTTTTCAAGCGTTGACCGTATAAGTCAGAGTAAAACAAATACAATTTCTTTCTACTGACAGTACTAGCTGATCATTGTTTTCATTTGTAGAGGCCTTACTCCTCCTGATGCGGAAATGTTATATATGCAAGAAGTAGAGAGAATGGAGGGCTATGGTGAAGAGACCTATCCTGCAAAGGTAAACAGGGCTTTGATCTCTCAGTTGCTTTTTTTTCCTATATAAAAAGGGTTACTTCCTGCCAAAAATAAAACCAAGAAAACAGACTACCCTTTTCCTTGTCCAGAATTGTAAAAGCTGTTGCTTCTCATGTAACTTTGCCTTTTAAAGACTTTTTTTTTCTGTATTTGCATAGTTTTTTGCAACTTCTTACAGGACAGCCAAGGAAGTGACATATTCATTGGAGCATGTCTTGATGGTATCTTTGTGAAACATAAAAATGGTCGTCCTCCTGTTGTATTTAGGTTAGTGTTGTTCTTTCTTAAAATACCTTTGTGCACTTCACATTTTATGTATGTTCCTCACTAGCATGAATGACTTTTAGATATGCTGTGTATTTATTAATTTGATAAGCCTGAACATGGTCTTGTAGCCGTCACGCTACAGCGAATACTGAAGTCCAAGGGAATTTTTCAATTTAATGACTGCAGGATGAATCTCTTCAAGCCAGATTAATTCTAAGATGTGAACATTTAATATACATTCTATTGCAAAACACTTACTGAGTCAAAAAGGAGCAGTTCTCTGCACATAAAACATTTTAAGTCCTGAGATGGGCACATCAACTTACTTAGAAATATTAAATTGTAAAATTGTCCAGGAGTTCCTTTCATATATTATCTATAAAAGAAATAGAGGAGAGTAACATGGTAACATTTGTTTCATTATTTTGGATTCATATTTGTGTTATTTAGTGTTCTGATAGTTAAATTATGTACATAAGTGTGTCTGCAACTTACATAACAGTTAAAGTTCAGTATTCATATGAAATGGCCGGGTTCCCACTGACTTCAAGAGGGGTTGCTTGGTCATCTTTGGATAGAATTTGGAACAAATTTCAAAAAATGCATATTGCGATTTTTTTTTTTTTTAAATTAATCTTAGTAATCCGTAGTTATTACTAGACCATGAAAGGCTTTATTTGTAGTGAACCTGAATCTTCTAGAATTGAATTTTTAGCTGAATATGAACAGAATCTTGAAATCCTGTGGTCCAACAGTTACTGGAACTTGCAGCAAGGGGGTTAGAGAAAGTAGCAGCTGTGCTTCTTTCTGTTAGTGGTTTTGTTTAACAGAATTTATAAATTTGGTACCATTAACTGTCCTTCACAAAAATCTCTCTCTCTGCTGCTCATAGGAGAGCTGATGCCAAGTTCTTTTTAATTTTGTAAAGTGGTGCAAGTGCCCTACTCTGTTTTCTTGTAGAATGAAGCAACAACAGCTCTGCTGTCTGACTTTCCAAGCACATAGGGGAGAGAAATAAAGCTTTGTACATAAATTTTACATAATTTCCCAAAGAATTGTGGATGCAGTGTCTGTGTAAACATAAGAAAAAAGCTGCACATTGGAGAGCATCAGAAAGTATTCATATTCCAATTTCAAGATACAGTTTTCTGCTCTATTGGGCAGTTCTACTAGATCTGTCATGGTATTTGGGTGGCAAAAAAGCACAGACAGGTGACCCAGTAGTACAATTTACAAAGGCTGGGTTATGCTTCAGATTGGTTCAAATATTTTCATAATTGCATCCATAAATGCTTGAGAACCAGGGCCTTACCTTTGAGGGGTCTTTTTTCTACATCAAAACAGGGACATTAATGTTTCTCTACCTCACACATATGATGGTGAGTAGCTATAGAAAATGCTATCAGCCACATCTGTGTAATGAAAATGGAAGCCATAGAGATACCTTTAGAGTCCTGTATGTAGACCATGCTTTTTCCCTGTGTTTGTGCACTGCTGGATATTCTTTTAATAAATCGATGATATAGGCTTTATTTACACTAACATAATACTAATGGATCAAGCTACATTTATAGTTAACAGGAAGTTGAATAAATACATGGTATTATATTTCTTGCAATCTAACTTTTTCTCATCTGTGCAAGAGTTCTAGAAAATATGTATAATAATACCTTAATGGCTTTAAGTGTAGACTTCCCCCCCCCCCCCCCTTAGAATGTAGGGTTTGCTTTCAAGCAGTCAGGACGTTATAATTTACTGATAACTAGATTTGTCTAAACTTGATTTTTTTTTTTAAGAAAAAACATGAAAGAATTTCAAGTGAAAGACAAGTAGTGAACTTATTACTGAACATGTTGTGCATCTTCAAAAGAGTTAGTCACATATTTTTCTTTCAGCAGTCATTTAATAGATATGGAAGTGATGGTCTGTAACTTGTTCGGATAGATTGATGAACATTTTGTTTGTACTCAGTTCTTCATCCGTATTGTTGATGGTGGTTCTATTCTTCTTGGTGGTGGTTCTGTTCTTCAGTTGTATTTTCTGTGGTCTGAAAATCAGAGCTTGCCAGTCATGTTCTGTCCCTTTTGTCTGCAGGTGGCATGATATTGCCAACATGTCCCACAACAAATCCTTTTTTGCATTAGAGCTGGCAAACAAAGAAGAGACAATTCAATTCCAAACTGTGAGTATATTTTTACTTTTATTTTTTCACTAAGGAATCAGTAATTAAAAACACAAATTAAGACTGCTAATTTAACTCAAAAGATTAAAAACTACTTTTTATATATTTAGCAACTTTGAACTGTATGAGTGAGACAAAAGTAATAATACTGTCTCTGGCTAGCTTTGTACATGGGAAGGCATTAAAAATCTGAGTTGAGTACATTGATGAGTTCGGTTCAGGTGGTCATAAACATTTTCATCCATTCTGGTAAAATTTCTAGCATGTTTTTTTGACTTTTAAATCAGTGGCATTTAAAGATGAGCATGGTCTTAGAGCTTGGCCACGGCATTCGTTGCAGAATTAATTTTATGTAGCATCTACCAGTTGCCTTTGTCAAGAAGGCATGTTATGTTTATACTGTAAATGGTGTTAGTTTTATAGCTGATGAGAGTGTCTTCAACAAAAGGCTTCTTCTTTCAACTTTCATAAATCTAATAAAATTCCTAGGCTAGAGTGCATGTTCAGGCCCACAAAGTACAGTTTTAGGGAAAACCTGGTGAGAATAATGAAGTTATATTAAAAGAAAATCAGTTAATGCTAATTTAATCTTAAAAATGTCAGTGGCTTGTCTGAAAGCAAGTGATGGGTATGCATATTTGTCCTAATATGCAAATTTTGGTTTTGTTTTTTGGCAGGAAGATATGGAAACAGCAAAGTATGTGTGGAGGATGTGTGTGGCTAGACACAAATTTTACAGACTAAATAAGTGCAGCCTGTAAGTAGAATACATTAACAGAACTCTTGGTGCCATTGAAGCTTCTTCCATTGGGAAGTAAAATCTTTTATAATTTCTGTAATGTCTTTACTGTCCTTTTTAGATGGTAGTAATTAAGACTTAGGTGTGTTTTTCCTCAATCTTTTTTGAGAAAATACTTCACACCAGTTTCTCAAACATGTTCTGCCTTATAACAGAAGGCAATGTTAAACACTGAAATCTTATCAAAAGTGCTAATGGTTGGCCCCTGCTGCTGGATCTCGGTGGTGTGACAGACTTTAGTTGCTCAGTTTTTGCTAGAATGTTTGTGAGCTACTGGAATCACTGGGATTTTGGCCTGGGTTTGGGTGAACTGCTCTGAAAGGACACACTACAGGCCTTTAAAAGGGCGGGAAGTGTATGTGAAGCACTCCTGAAATGTGCTGGATTGACAGCTGAGAGGTATGTGGTCCTTTGGATATCCATGGAATCCATATAGCTCAAATAGCACCAGTGCAAAGTAATACAATTCATCAAATTAAATTTAAATGGGCTGGTCTCCAACTTGTAAATCAAGGGCTGGAATTTGAGCTACTCCACTGGTACAGCTTTCCTTCAGTTAAGTTAATTCGGTCAAAGAACAGAGAATTAGACCCAGCAAATAGTCTGTCATAAAAAAAAAAAGCATGATTCCCAAATGTTCCATTCCTTTCCTTTGTACACAAGAAGATAGCTATGGAGGGGTTGATCCAAAATTTGCTGAGGCCAGTTGAAAGATAATAGAATATTTTGTACCACAGATGACTTGCTAGTGTGTTTAGTGCTAATTTATTTTAGAGTAGACCTCATACTTCTAAGCTTGCAAACCTGGCTGCCTTTTGAGAGGGATAAGAAATAGTGCTGAAAGCGGTGCATTAGTGGGACTTGTGCATTGCTGTCTGAATAATGTAATTTCTATAGTTCTGTGTTGAATGTCAGTCTCTAAGATTACTTATTTTAACCCTTTCACCACAACATGGTTTTATTCATAGGAAAAGTCCTCAAAAAAACTTTTCAGATTATCTCTAGATTCCCTGTCATCTGGTCCTGCTGCTGAAAACTATCTTATGCATGCCTATATTAAATTCAGATTATTTTTTTCTTTATCTGCACGTATCTTGTCTTTAGAGATTCCCTGGACTCTCCACCTGAGGAGGGCTCTCAGAAATCTTCCCTCATTCTCTCCCTCCCACGCTTTCCAATCCTTTCTCGTCCTTCACTTCCCAAAGGGTGAGCTGAAAAATCCATCTTTCTTTCTGAAATGTGTCAGTTCCTGCATTTTTATTATTCTGCTGTCCTTTGACCTCTGTCTTGCTGCAAGATGCAGAGTAAAGGTGTAGTGTAGGGTGGGGAAAAATGAGTTTATGGTTTCTGAGCCTTACATCCTGGAGGCAATCCAACAAATTATGAAAATTTATTACCGTTAGCTTGAATGTTAGGACATACAAATGCTCGTGCAGTATAGTTGCGCTTTCCAGTTCCTGTAACATCTGTAACTTTACATTCTGTGACCAATCTTGGTCTTGTAGAACAGGTAACTTATAGTATGAGATTTCATATGGGGTTCAAATTGGGAACTATTCCCCAGTTACTCTGCTGCTTTTTCTGCCCTGCTGCAGTGCTTAAGGGATATCTCCTTTTTACACTTCGTAGAAAGGAGGCAAAGAAATAACTGAGGTATTTTGATTCCCTTTTTTTTTTTTTTTTTTTCATTCTGCTCATACTGTCTGTGATGGTGGTTTATGCATAGAACTCCTTTCTTTTGAGACTGTTGAGAGGACTATTTAACACGGAGCCTGGCTCCAAGAGATGTACAGTGAGTTTAGCTGAACGTGGAGCACCTTCCAAGGTTTGAAGTAGGTCTGGGTATTGTTAAGAATCATTTCTCACCATAAGATTTCTTCTGTAGACAAACCCAGCCCGTTACAGTGAATCCTGTTAGAAGGCGGTCTTCATCCAGGATGTCTATGGTAAGGAGCCCAAATAGTTTTATATTTATAGTTTTAGGATTTCAATTGACTTTGAATCAGACGTTAGGTTCCTTCAGTGAAATAAAATGACCAGTGAAAAAGATGGGTCTTTTTCACAGTGAGAACAGTGAGGAACTGTTTTTGACCTGTAGAAAAAGCTGCTGTGTAATATCTGAATAATAGAATTAACATAATTGCAATGAAAAATATTTTAAACACTTCCATTTTTAGTTTGATTCCTCTGTGTCTAGGAGAGTCATATAGGAGACTCTCCTAGATGTCAGATGGCAAGACACGGTCTTGGGTAGCTAGTGTGGTTTTGGGTTTTGGTTTTGTTTGTTTTTTTTTTTTTTAATTTATTTCTTGTATGACTTCACAGGAGAAACTTACATAGCAGACTTAGAGAAATGGTTTAAGTCTAAGGCTTTGTGTTTGTGTGTCTTATATATTATAATATATAATACTATACATTATATGTATACAAAAATCTTCAAGACTTATTTTTAGGTAAATCGGGAGTTTTTAACTAACAATAAACTGCTTTCTTTCTTAGCCCAAGCCTCAGCCTTACATGATGCCTCCACCACCTCAGCTGCATTACAATGGTCATTATACTGAACCATATGCATCCTCCCAAGGTAAATTCATTAAATCTAAGGCCTCACTACACAGCTTTAGAAGGTAGAAGCTGTAATTTGCATTTTGCAGCTACTTTAGCTAGGGCTGAATAAATTCATAGGGTGAACATGGGATAGGTTTGTACTACAGCAGTCATTAAAGTACTTGCTGCTGTTCTAGGCATATAGGCTGATGTGAAATGTGGGATACAAGTTATGATAGCATATACAGTAACTATAGAATGTGGTCCCTTGTGTGAGTTTAAGCAGACTGTCTTTGTTGTTTGTTTGTTTATGTACCAAACTGGTACATTATGGCATCCTGAGATCCTTGTCAATATTGATCTTAATAGCTGCAAAGAGTAACTGAGCCCCCAGACAATTCAGACAATTCAAAAATTAAATATTAAAACTTATCAAAACCAGGATGTAGCAAGAGAGAAGTTTCTCTGAGTTTGCTAGAATACAAGGTGGTAGGGAATTCAAAGGCCAAGTAAGTCTGCAAGTTATGGAATTGTTATACATTTCATTGAAACTAAGGAAAGAAAAAAACCCAAACAAACCCTAATTAGGATTCTCAAGGAATGCACACTCCTACTCTGAGCAGTTTTACAGTGTAGTCATGGCTGCTTTCTCTTTTTTTTTAATTTTGTTTTGATTGTTACACATTATGTCTTTAATTAACAAAGTTACTGCCCAAAAAAAGCTTAATCTAATCTTTTGCAAAGTTGCCTCAGTTTTGATAGGGACCTTCCAGTCCTACAAGTCAGCTGGATAAAAAAAGACTCATAACTCACTGGTAAGGGAATAAGCATGTTTTCTGTCTAAACAGAGTTACATAAATACTCAGGAATATACAGCTATATCAATTCAGAATATAGCTGAATTTTCAGTTTACAGTATGGTGCTGCAATTATTGCTGAACACAGTGTAAGCTATCATGCTTCTTACTTGCTACTGCACACATCCTATTTTTGAACAATTTTTTCACAAACAAAATAATTTATGATTGTCAGCAAATTCATTAACCTGAGCATGGCAATGATTTTGGTGAACTTGAAGAGTTAAATCATGAAAGACATCCACAGCAATGATGTAATTTGTTCTCTTCTGGAGTTTTTTTTCCCTTCTCAGTTCAATACATAGCTAAGAATAACTGAGATTTTTTAGATCTCAAACATTGGTTAGATAATGTCTTAACAGAGAATGTCTTTGTGTGATGTCTTGGACATAAAGGTTGTTCTTAAACTTCACTTTCAGATAACCTCTTTGTGAGCAATCAGAATGGATACTACTGTCACTCTCAGACTAGCTTGGATAGAGCCCCTCATGACTACGGTGGTCGGATCCGCAATGGAAGTGTCTATAGTGCACACAGCACAAACTCCTTGAACAATCCGCAGCATTACTTGCAGCCATCCCCCATGTCTTCTAACCCAAGCATTACTGGAAGCGATGTCCTCAGAACTGATTATGTCCCATCACACAGACATAGTGCACTAATACCACCTTCTTATCGTCCCACACCAGACTATGAAACTGTGATGAGACAGCTCAACAGGGGAATGGTGCACACAGATAGGCAGAGCCATTCAATGAGAAATCTTAACATCAGCAATTCATATGCTTACAGCAGGCCTGATGCCTTAGTTTACAGTCAGCCTGAAATACGAGAACATGCTCACTTCACTTCCCCACAATCTAACCATTATCCATTTAACCTGAACTACAGTTTTCATAGCCAATCCCCCTATCCCTATCCCGCTGAAAAGCGCCCAGTTGTTGGGGCAGTCAGTGTGCCTGAGTTGACAAATGTGCAGCTCCAGGCCCAGGACTATCCGGCACCAAATATAATGAAGACCCATGTCTATCGACCACCTCCCCCATACCCATACCCAAGACCTGCAAATAGTACTCCAGACCTTTCCCGACATATCTACATTAGCAGCAGCAACCCAGATCTTATCACCAGGCGAGTGCACCATTCTGTCCAGACATTTCAGGAAGACAGCCTGCCTGTCGCACATTCTCTTCAGGAAGTCAGTGAACCTCTAACATCAGCGCGCCATGCTCAGCTGCAGAAAAGGAACAGTATTGAAATAGCAGGCTTGACTCCCAGCTTTGAAGGAATAAGAATTAAAGAGAGGACTATGTCAGCTTCTGCAGCAGATGTGGCTCTTCCAAGAGTTATCTCAGAAGGGTCACAGCCCAACATTCTGATGGAGAGAACAAAGCAAAAAGAAAACGAGCAAGAAGAAGGTGTGAACTGTGATCATAAGAAAACCCTTTCAGATGCCACTATGCTGATTCACAGTAGTGAGGAAGAAGAAGAATTTGAAGAAGCAGACAAAGCTGGTACAAGTCTTTCTCCGCTCCCTGAAGATCAAACCCAACTTCCATCCATTATGGGTGGCTATTCTCATGATTCAGTACTCAACTACCATTATAGTTCTGTTGCTTCATCTGCTGGGCCTTTGCATATCCTTGAACCTAAATTACATATTACAGAGACAGAAAAGAGAATGAAAGATATGAGCCCTGTTCACTTACTAGTAGAAAGCCAGGTACAGAGAAGAGGGGAAGGACTTCTTACTCCATCTATGTCAGAATCTGACCTTACGACATCAGGGAGATACAGAGTAAGGAAAGATTCAGTAAAGAAGAGACCTGTGTCTGATCTTTTGTCTGGGAAGAAGAATATTGTGGAAGGTCTTCCCCCGCTAGGTGTAAGTGGATATTATTCCTCTTGTTGGGGGTTGTTTTGAGTTGTTCTATAGCAGGAGATGTGTGGGGTTTTTGTTTGAGGTTTGGTGTTGGTTTTTGTTTTTTTTTAAATCAATTTGAGATGCTTTTAAACCTTTTTTTTTTAAACCTTTTTTAAACCTTTTTTTTTCTTTTCTGTTTTTCCCTGATTATCTTTGCTTAGCTATCTTTTATCCCCTTCTCTGCCATATCTGAGTTCTGTTTGTGTAGTCCTCCCACACAAATCCGTCTGTGCAGTCTCCATCCATCTGATACACCAACCTGGCTAGCAACTGTAGAATGAGTTCTAGGTCCCAAATTCTGCCCTGCCACTATCCTTATCTGGAACAGAAGTAACTGCTTTCATTCCACTACCAGCTTTCTAATCTTGCCCTCACTGAAAAATTGGATGTAGCTGAATGTTTACTTTTTGTATTTGTTTGCTTTATTCCTCTGACCTAAGAGGGGGACCTGATGCATTAGGCAATGAATTATTTTGCATTCTCTTCTTTGCTCCATCCCTTCCCCTTTTCATATCCTTTCCCCTTTACCTTGCATTCAAGCTGTTTTTATCTCACTATTTCCTGCTTGCCATGTCTCTTTCTCCCACTTCAATCTTATGAAGCCATAAATAGTGAAAAACTGCAAGTTTCACCTTCCCTGTAATTCCCACAACTTAAAAACATCAGGGTCTATGTGGAACTGTACAATTTCACTGGCAGTCCTTACCACTCACTTTGTTTTAAACTTTTGTTCAGTTATACATAGTCCATGGCATATTTCAGGTGCTAATGGAGGAAGACCATTTTTATTATTGTTTTGCCTTTTAAAATTGATTGTTGTTACTTTGCCTGAGTTAGTGTCAAATAGTTTACTGCACAAATTGGATTGCAGTGGAACTACCATAGAACTTCTATGGCTGTAGTAACTGTTATAGCTGATGCTGCAAAAGGTAATCTAGAGTAAGCTAAGTATTTAAATAGTTACTCCTCTCACAATTTTTTATCTGTTAGACTTCCTATATATGGATCTAAACACAATGAAATGAACCTTCATCAACTTCAATTAATTTTATGATTGTGCATGTTTTCCTAAATCTCCTTCTTCCTGTTTGTTATGTGGGTACAGGATAAAAGGGTGATAACTTTCTCCTTGTGTTCACATTTAGGTAGTCGCTTAGTATTTTGTTCTCAAAAAGGTACATTTTCAGGCACTGATATGTCTGCCAAAATCTTACCCTGCCTTTTCCTTCTGATAGCTATGTAAATATTCAAGTCAACCTTTGAAATGAAAATTGATGTTAAAAGTTTTTCACTGGAAGTGTTCAGTAAAACACTGTCTAGTTCAGTAATATTTAAGATGGCTATTGCATAACAGAGAATATTACCTTTCTGTATTCAATACTGAGATGTATATCCTGGTAACAAAGCTGGCCCCTACCAGTGTTTGCACACTTTACTTTCCAATGAACTCCTACTGTTGTGTTTGTGTTCACTTCACTTTTAAATGTGGTTCCATCCTCTTAGCTTTGTCTTCCTATTCATTACTACCATTTAGCTTTCGAAAGCATTGATTATCATTCAAGCAGCATATACACTCACGTTTTTGGTGTATTTTGTTAACAACCAAACTTAGTAACTGCAGGAATGATAAACTTTTCTCTTTTAAAAATAATAATTTAAATTTATTCTTTCATAAAAATCCCTCTTTGGTATTTTTGTCAAATAATGAATAGTAATTTCAATAATTTAGAATCATGGCCTGGTTCAGGGCTCAGATCTCTCTGCAGTTTTATGTTCATGTTTTGTATGTGCAGTTTGTTGCAAATTTAGTCAATGATTTAACTATATCCAAATATCGTGAAGGTGTATGCTCATTTTGTGGCTGCTCGCAGGTAAGAAAAGTGCCTGCAAACTGAATAGTCTAGTGAGGAATACTTTTTGTGTATTTTTGGGATTGGAAAGTGATTCAAATTGTGTCCAAGAATGTTAATTATCCAGAGTTGTCACCTCACACCTTAAGTTGTGAGCTTTGTAGGGAACAATACTTGTCATTCTCATGCATTTTCATTAACCTGTCTGGAATGAAGACAGACTTGTGTTGTGTCCTTGGAGGAATGTAGTCCCACCACCCTAATCTCTCACTGCTGTGCTTATCAGAAAAAAAAGGTCAGAGCTGTTTGCAGAAGGGGTCAAAGAAGTAGCCTTTGCTTAATTGAACTAATCTGGTTTCTGCTTTATAACTTCATCAGATATCTAAGAATATTTACAAGTTTTAGCTTTTCTTTTACAGGGTATGAAAAAGAATAAAAATGATGCAAAAAAATTAGGACCTCTAAAGCTAGCTGCCCTAAATGGACTCGCTTTGACTAGAATGCCTCTGCCAGATGAGGGGAAGGAAGAATCAACAAGAGCAACAAATGATGAACGGGTATGTTGGAACTTTTTTAGTGCTTGATTTCTCTTTCACACTAGTGATTTTTTGAAGATGAAATGCATGTCAATGGTGCTTTGTGTTCACTTTAAAATCTTCAGCTTCAAAGCAACTCAAATACTGAGAATAGAAACAAAATGAAGAATGAGACTTCTGATTGATAAGTCATTGCTAGAAGTATTTGGTGTAACTCAGATTTTTAAGATGACAGTGATTCAGATTAGTTTATCCTTTGAACATATAGGAAGCAAATTGACTAGTATCTACTTATGCAGTTTTGTCTTAATTTTTGCCAAGTCTTTCTGTTTTCTCTCTTAATTCTTGGGTTTTCCAGGCTGAAAATGTATGAAAATTAAAATTGAGTGTGAGATTGAACTTAGTTGTAATGATAGTAATTAATCCAATTTTTACAATAAAGTTTGTAGTTAAATTGCATCCCCAGAGTACAGCTTGTGCAGATTGTATTTATCTGTTTTCCTCAGGTGGATCCCTGAAAATATAGATGGAATTTGTGTAATCTGCACAAATTTTAAGTTCAGTAAAAGATCTGAGATCAGTGAGAGGACATCAGGTTCTATTATCTGAGGATCATTATTTGAGAAATATAAGACTCTATCTGCTTGTGTCAGGGTAACCAATGTCAGTAAATATACTTCAGCCTGCCTCGCATATTATTAAATAGGTGCAGGGACGTGAGGTACAGTCAATATCCAGCCAGTGGAGGGCTATGTAGAATGGTGCTGTCATCACACATCTGACCAGGGAGCAACTAGACACACCAAGCTCTGCAGCGATTATTATACATTCTGCAACCAGTGGTCTCTGTAGAATCTGGTTCTGAACATGGTTGGGCATCCTCAGCTGCAGACCCCCTCTAGCTCAGTTTGTGGACAGTCACTGGGCAGGGATTAGAACCTGAAGGAACAGTCCTGCTCTCGCCAGCTGCAGTTTTAAGGAATAGGCCAAGAAAATTAATTGCAAGTGACACAGCAGAAATTCAGTCGTGGAGTTAGAAGGTTTGGAGTGAGATCCACAGGAGGCAGATCTGACTGTTCCATTTCAACATAGTTGAAGTTCTTTTTGAACTATATATGCGCTCCTTAAAGACGCTAAGGGACAGAAATTAACATTGTTATTAAGATACATTTCTACATTTAGTATCTATATTGGTTATTTTCTCTTACTTAAAGCCATCATCTCTTCCTGGATTGACCTTTATTGAATTCAGCCATATTATTATTCAGCTAGCTCTGTGCAAAGTGTTGAGGTAAAAGAAGAATCCATAAAGCCAAGTTATGAAAAAGACACGTCACTACACTTTCTCTTCAGCAGTCATGTAAAGGCAGAATAGATATCATGAAATGGGAGTAATTCCTAAAGCAGTTGAAAAGAGGTAATTGAAAGCAGACATGGGACATGAAAGAAAATCCACACTGCAGATATTTTAGAAGATGACTTTACAGTTTGTTCAATGCGTTTCCATTGCTCAGCTTCATGTTATTGCCAGTTTAAAAAAGTTTGAATTTAGTCTAAAGATGGCTTTAACATGGCCTAAAGATAATAAAGGAGTTTGTTTAGTTGATGTATTGATGTGCAAATTGTGTATGATTGAGGTTTTACACCTTCCTCTGCAGCATTTGGCATTACGGTTATTTGATACAAGACACTTTCCTGATCTGATGCCACAGAGCAGTTGCTGTGAGAGGCTGGGGACATGTGACATAGATGAAATTTTCTGGCTAAAATCTTACATATTATTCCTCTAATTATTGTTGGCAAAGAGATGCTGAAATTCCAGAAGTGTCATATGATATAGAAAGAACTTGGTTTTGAAAGAATAAGTTGGGGGGAGGAGGAGGAGAGGGAGCGGCTTCTTAAATAAAACAGACTGAATTTTACTAGTAGAAAAAATACTGTGTTTTATGCCTCAGCTGCAGCAAGAGGTTCTAACAAGGCTTTGCTGCTGTATACAGAGTTCAGTATCTTCAGCCTAAGAAAATGTGGAATATTGGTGGTGAATGATTAGTTCATTGACTGAGACAAGTGTTTTGCTCTACATTGTTAGAGTTTTTCCCTGTCCAAATGACAAAGTTGACTTTTTTTTTTTCTTTATTACAAGCTTAAGAGACCTTCTCAAATTGTGTAATCTAACCGTACTATATTGAGCAGGAGGATTAATAACTATGCCTTGTTCAAAGGTATTTGAGGTGGTTTGTAGTATAGCATAGCTAGCTGGTTTGACTAAGTATTTCTTTGCCCAGCTGGGTTGTCTTTATAGAAACTATAAAAAGAAAGTAATTTTTCTTTCACTGTTGTTATCCACAGTCTTTGTGACCTAATGAGGTATGACAGGCTTCTTAGTTTTCACTTGAACAAAATTGATGCTGGTTAGGGTTGCTTCTAATTATTCTGGTATGTTTATTAAAACATCAATATCTGGAAAAACATAGAAAAACTATGTAGGAGAGGAAAATACATACATTTTATCCTTCATTAATTCTCTATTAAAGTAAACTTACCTTGGAAGATGATTTTTTATGGTTACCTGTGTTCTGTCTTTCAGTGTAAAGTTCTGGAACAAAGGTTAGAGCAGGGCATGGTGTTTACTGAATATGAGCGAATTCAGAAAAAAAGACTTATAGATGGTGAGTGCTCAATAGCTCGGCTTCCTGAAAATGCTGAAAGAAACCGGTTCCAGGATGTCCTTCCTTATGATGATACCAGAGTAGAGCTAGTCCCAACCAAAGAAAATAACACGGGTTACATCAATGCATCTCATATCAAGGTGAGAGAAATACTGTTGAAGAAATTTTTCCAGTTCACATGGTAACTTAAAAATGGGTTTGGCTATCAGTTTTGGTTTGGTCAGATGAGTGGGAATCCCTCCATCTCTTTCACTTCTTCTGCAGAGGTTTCTTTGGGGAAAAGAGGAACCTGTTTTTCCTTGTTACCTAGAATAATGGAGGGTTAATTGTTGGAGAGGTTTTCTGCATTTTGCTTCTGTATTGATCTACTGTCTCCTTTCTCTCTCCATCTCATCTCTCTGTGGATTGGTGCTAACAGAAGGCATGTCCATTCTTCCCAGAGTTAAGAAGGCAAATAGATTTATTACCAGCTGGGATCCTTTGCAATGATTATGATATTTTGGAACTGCAATTACAATCCTTATTATTTCTTTCCCTCCTGTACTGTCAGACTAGATCCACAACAGACAGTAAGCTAGCTCCCAGCTTAACCTTTTTTGGATGGTTAAAGGGGCTGATGGGAGCCAGCAGGAAATCTGCTCTTTCATAATCTTTAGTTTCCCCCTTTTCCCAGGTTTAGCTCTTTAAACTCTGTTTAAAAATTGAAGAAGTTGCAGGGTGACCTCAAGAACCTTCAAAACAGTTCATTCATTTTCATCATTTGCCTACTTAAAGTGCAGCTGCAAATGGCTTCATGCTTTCTCTGAAAAGAGTTGACATCTTCTGATTAGCACTTGTGTTGCTGTGTGTTGTTTTGGGGTTTTTTTTTTTTTTTTTTAGATCTGTTTGTACACTGACATGGAACCATAGTTTCTGTACTTCTACTCATTCACAAATGTTGGGTAACTCTTCTGACCCTTCTCAAGCAAGATAATATTCTTGGAGGAAACATCAGCTAATTCTGACTTTTTAGTGCGTATGATAGCATTTACAGCACCAGGGTATGAAAGCTTCTCTAAACCTGAATTGGCTAGAATTCACAAAAGAGAAATACAGTTTTATTTACTTACTTTTACATTATGCCTATGATGTAAAATACATTTATTTAGCTCTGTGTCTATAAATTTCAAACGTTGTGTCTTCTCTGCATGTAATGTGACAAGACGCAGCTGAAAAATGGGAGGTAGATAACTCGTGGTGCAGTCCTACTTCTGCAGTGTTGCTGTCTTTTTTTCAGATTGTGCATCTTCAAATGTCTGACTTAAGAATTGGGGAAAGGGAGTTTTCAATAATTACTAATCTAATGTATTTCTTTTTACAGATCTCTGTTGGTGGCATAGAGTGGGATTATATTGCTACGCAGGGCCCTTTGCAGAATACATGTCAGGATTTCTGGCAGATGATCTGGGAACAAGGGATTGCCATCATAGCTATGGTGACAGCAGAGGAAGTGAGTATAAACTGAGTCAGGTTTCTCCCAGAAATTCTGCAATGATTTAGTTACGATCTGTCAGAGGAAGGACATCTTCGCTACAGCAAGAACACCAATCAAACTTCTAGTGACCTCTTTTCCGTTCTGTCTTGATTTCCTTGGCAGAAAGATGTAAATTTGCAAACTCTTTCTGCTGGAAAGTTGGTTTACTCAGTGAGAAGCCACAACACTGTCATGGTACTTAGTAGAGGAGAGAGGCAGTTGTTACAGGAGCATTAGTTGTATGAATGTTCTTACGCTTCTTGTTAAGGAGTGTTTTACTTTTAAGGAAAGTGGGCGAGAAAAAAGCTTCAGATACTGGCCACGTCTTGGTTCAAGACACAACACTGTAACATATGGAAGATTTAAGATTACCACACGGTTCCGTACTGACTCAGGCTGCTATGCAACTACGGGTTTGAAGATTAAACATCTTCTCACAGGACAGGAGAGAACAGTTTGGCATCTGCAGTATACTGACTGGCCAGAGCATGGCTGTCCAGAGGATTTAAAGGGATTTCTCTGTAAGTTGTATTTAACAGCTTTGTTCCGGGGTTGGGTTTTGGGTTTTTAAATTCCTCCTGAAACGGCTGCTATACGTGAATTTGCTTTTTATAAACGTGCCAAACATTCTGATGAAAAAGGTTTCTTCACACCAGCAAGAGATACTGAATTATATTTTTGTCAGGAATATACCTGCTGGTTTGTTAAAGTGACTGTTTATGTCTAAAGCCAAATATATAATTTACTAAAAGGTCATGCACATTAAAATGTAATTGCATCACATGCTACACATTTGAGTATGTTCCAGCGGTAGCAAGGTGGCCACAGGCTGTCCTTGGTGGGGAATAGGGGAACAAGGCAAGGAAAGCCTTACAAAAGTTAGATGATCTTTATAGTTCTGTATTGCTTTGGTTGGGATATGACTTGTGATTTATACAGTACATCATTTTTCTGTGCGATGTCATTTGTTAAATTACTACTTTTCTGATGGTCGTATGGCGTAATAGCATGGCTTATGGGGCTTCATCTCCTAACTGTATTATTCTTATCTTGTTGAACTTAATAGCATACTTGGAAGAGATACAGTCAGTGCGGCGCCATACGAACAGCACTGCGGATCCTAAAAACTCTAATCCTCCTGTACTGGTACATTGCAGTGCAGGTGTAGGACGAACTGGAGTGGTCATACTGTCAGAGATCATGATCGCTTGCTTGGAACACAATGAGGTGATCTCTTTTTCTTTCCTGAGCTTTAAAAAAGTTTGGTAGCGGAAGGGTGAATAACCTGGCTAATTAATATTTTATGGCTGTTCATGTGAGCTTTTCTAAGATGTGGCCTTTGGAAAAGCCCTTACAACTATGGTTGAAAGAGGTCTTGGCAATTCAACAGAAGTTAAGAACCTTCTAGAGTTGGCCACTTACACACTGGGTACTGCAATGCTCATTTGCATTGTTGACTTCATACGATGTTGAATCACTGAGTGGAACAAGGTATGCCCTAAGCTGCTAAGCATATTTCAGGATTTTGCCCTTACTTTACCACTTTTGCTTCATGCCTTAGTTTTAATGGATAATATTCAAGGACATGCTTTGTAGCCAGTCTCTGTGCTTGCTGTTTTGTTCCTGAGTGTAGTAGTATTTGCAGTATCAGTCTCTGCTGAGGACAAAGCAGTAGTTTAATAGAATAAAACCTGGTCTTATCAGCTTTTAGCCAGAAGTGAACAGTTTGTAAAGTGTTTATTAATAATACAGTATGCCAGCTGAGACTCAACCAACTGATTGTTTTGTTGTGTATCCCTGTCCTAACACTGTGACAAACTTCTGCAGCCAGTAGATTTGTGAAGACCCATACTCCATCAGATAGGCAAGTTTAACATTATGTGTATTTCACAAATGAGGAAGTTAAGGTAGGTGTGGTCAGTGGTGTAATGCAGTCCATACTGCAGGCATGCGCAATGAATTGTCAGGGCTGAAATCAGAGCAGCAGATTCTGCTCTTAGGTCACTGGTAATGCTCTGAACCTCCTCTGAGAAAGGACATGCCAGTCTCCTTGCTCACCAATCACTTGTAATGGTTTGTTCTCTTCCTCCAGATGCTGGACATCCCACGAGTGCTGGACGTGTTGAGGCAGCAGAGAATGATGATGGTGCAGACTCTTTCGCAGTACACTTTTGTCTATGGAGTTCTTATTCAGTTTCTCAAAAGTTCTAGACTTATATAATCCCTGCCACTTCCTAAGGGACACTGCAGGAGTTTACAGAAAGAAAATTACGGTTGTGCAGGCAGACCTGTTCTCACTGGTGTTTTCTTCATATGATGAATCACACAGTTACCTTTTAGGGCTGGTATGTGACTGTTAAATGCAAATCAGTGTAACAGTCCCTGCAAAGCAGGTTCTTCACTGGACTAAATTCTTCCCATGTTCAGCTGCAGTCATATTAGGGAATGATTTTACTTGTACTGGTCTGTAGTACTTGTATGTGTTCTTTAGAGTGGTGTTACTCTGGGCAAAAACTAAGTATCTTACAGAATTGAAGTACATGGCACAATTTTACTAACATGTTTTAAAACATAATTGTTAACTGTGCAAAAGCTAAAATCTGTAGATGCACATGGGGTGAGAAACCTGCTCCTTGGGAATATCAAGGTCTTACACAGTTTCATTCTGCTTTCAATTTTATATTTAGAACAATATATCTATATATTTTAAAATGAACTTTTGTTTCCTCTGGTTTACTCAGCAAAATTAGCAGCTCTTAGATATTTTAAGCTGTTTCTTGAAGGACAGTTGGTTTTATATTCAGCATTTTTTAATTAAAAAAAAAAAACCACCACCACAACCCAAAACTTGTTAAACAGCATAATATTTTTGGAAGAGAAGACTGACAATGTTTGAACTAACTTTTCAAAAATCATGTAGAAAGTACTAGGGGAAGCTATTGGTAGTTAGTTGTAGTGCTGTGTAATCACACTGACAGGTGAAAGATGATGTTAACTGTTGATACCTTCCATTTGAGCGGAGGCATGTTTACCTGTTGAGTTGTGGGCAACAAGCAGGGGAAGAATATTCTAGTTATCTACAAGGTTATTAGAAAAAATGGATGAGAGAAAGTACATATTCAGTATTATTCATATATTTAGAGGACAGTTTGATTTTACTGGCTGAAATCAAAGTGGATGCAAATGTTTTAAGCACTTTTTTTGCTCTGTTATTTATGTAGCTAAACATAGAGACTATAATAATGCATTGTTTTATATGGTAATATACCATTACTAACCTGTTATTTTAGGAAGAGCCTTTTAAGTTGATGAAGTGAGAGAACCAAAACTGGAGTAAGAAAGTGTATAGTGGCAAAGCGGAACTGATAGTACGGAACATAATGGAGGAGGTGTGGCAGCTATGATTGCTGGTTTACACAGTGCAAAGATGGCCATTAAAAATGTTTATGCTTCCAGTCAAGAAAGCGTTTAAAGCACTGGAAGTTTCTGTAGAATCTTCAAGATTATTTTGTCAGTACTAGAACAGATTTTGCTAATGCTGTGCAGTGTTGCAATGAAGACTATCTACAGAAGTCGCTTGAGAACACCTGCAGAATGTAAGAGCTCTTAGAGGTAACACTGGAGATGTAGGTATTTTAGTGGCTGTGTAAGTGGCTGAGTCAATGGCTGTGGCATGGACCTGAAGATGAGGTGTACCTTTTGGTAGTTTCCATTTTGTCTCATGGGTCTAGTCTGATGATATCAGTCTGATATCCCTAAATAATCCTCTGTCTGTGGTTTTCAAATGGGGACAGAGTGGTTTTACCTCCCTTTTCAAGTGTTTTGAGATGCTGAGTTGAAAATCCCTATCCAAAAGTGGGCTGTTAGTTTGTAGATTTCTGGTTTAAGTTCCAAAAAACCCCTGTGGTAGACCAGTCTGCAGGCATGTTTGAGTGTCCATTTCCCTTGATACCTGCTTAGTGAAGTGAAATGAAACTGACAGTAATTTTTGTCACTGGTGAAACTGTTATTTTTCTGAGCTGTAACAAGGGCTTGGAAACTATTATGAATAATTAAAACCCCTTCAAAACAATAACTGTCTCCCAAAACATTAATTAAGAATAATAAATAGGTTGCCTCAATTTCCTGTGTAATAAGCTACCTCCATAAAGAAAAACACACAGTCCACATGACATTGTGTTAATATGACATTATGTACAAAATATATTACTTTAAAGCACAGTATGTTAATCTAATGCATTTGGTCTGCTTTGAAGTTCTAATCTCAGTAAAATTAAAATTGAATATTTCAGATGGCGGAAAAAATTTCATTTTTTTTATAACTATAAAATGCCCAGGAATTATTAACTGCCAAATGTAAATCTGGAAGTCCAGAAGAAACCAGTTACTGAAGACTGCTTCTTTATATACAAATCTTGCAAACAAACCAATTTGACTTATCTGTGTTAATGGAAGTATTGAAAGAAACAAATATACTTGGCTATTTGTACCATGCTGTGTTTTAAAAACATTGCTACTTTTTGCCACAGTTCACTTCTATCTTCATAAATATTTTTGAATGGGAAGGTATGCTTTAAAATGTAGCTTGTACCATTTCCATTTCTAAAGTTTGGAGTGTGATCTTCATAACCAGATCCATGCAGCTTTTAGTGAAATTACATACAACCATAACTTCAAGCAACAATTTTTAGCTGTTAAGCAGATACTGGGATAGAACATAAGTGTGAGGCATTAAAAGGAGCAGTTAAGCAATTTAATCCAAATTTTATGGGATTATGTGAGGGGGGTGAGGAAATGTGTCTCTTTTGGCTTTCTTTTCTGTTTTGCTGAAAGAAGTTGTGTTCACTTTTAGAGGCAGTTGCTCTGTAATCTGGTAGTCTCAGACTTGATTTATTTTTTTAAGTGTTAACACTGCTACCTCCTCCACTTCAGCTTTCAGATCTGTCCATCAGCAGTCCATTTTTGCATTAATAGACTTGACCTTAACAGACTTGACTTTAGGTGAGTTTTCCTACTGAACATAGCAGGATTGCTTTTGCATGTAAGCATATGGCTCCAAGTAAGCATTGAAAACAAGCAGTTTCTCTTCTAAAGATACCAAATGAAAATAAACTTCACAACCTCCTGTAGCAAAATTAATTTTAAAACTATTGTTCAGATTTTCAGTTAACTGCTAAAAGGAAGTTCAGTTTTTAGCACTTTGTTCTGAGCCTTGAAAAGGGATGATTTTTACATGTAGTTGCTCTGGATGTTTCATGAAGTGTTGGTCACTGTTAAGAACACCCACTGTCCAAATCCAGTCACAGCACGAGTCAGAGGTGGATTTATTTGTCAAAAGCTTAAAATTCCACTGTAAGCCTGTCCATTTTGCCAAATGTGCTTCTGTTTTTATGGGGATGAAACCAGATTGTTATGCATGATTTGAGCTGACTTTTTTTTAGTAAGAAAAGTTGTATGGAGACATTCTTGCAGTAAATGGCAGAGATGATGCTGATCTCTAGGGATGTCAGAGCTCTCAGGGATAAATAAAGGTGCTATATACTGTGAAGAGACAGATTTGACTGTCTTTTTTGGGGTAGGTGGAAAACACTTTTTAGGATCAAATTCAGTGAGGAGTCAGGAGAAGAACCCACCAATTGTAGTAAGGGTTTCTGCACATTTGATTTCTTCCTTGGTTGCTTTGCTGAGAGATTTTTTGGCCAGTGAATCTTTGTAGTCTTAGGCTAGCAGCTCTTCTCTAAGAACACAAGTCAGAGCTCTGTTTGTTGCAAAGATGTCACTGACTTCACAGGCTTAGCTGTAGGCTGCAAATCGCTCCTCGCCCTGTTCTGGGAGGGGGAAGCTCTGTGGTACACAGGGGAGTTTTGCATGGCTTTTCTGCAGCCTGCACAGCAGTGAACTCCTTTTTCTGCCGTCCTCCATGAAGAGCAGGAAAAGTTTGATGGCTTAGGATTGCTCTCATTGTGATACCTTTTACACAAGTGAATGGTAAAAACTACAAGTGCAAGGTGCTATGGTTTATATCTAGAAATACATTTAATTCAAAGCAGGTGAGCAAGGCAAAGTTCCTGTAATTTCTGTGGGTGAAAAGCTGCTCTAAGCTGTCATCAACACTTAGAAAAAAAAAAAAAAAAAGCAAAGAAATAACAACTAAAAGTAAAATACATGTGTATTAAAATGGAAAAAATTCTTGGCATTTTGAGAAATGTATTTTTGGCTCCTCTTGTCTATCTTTTTTTGAAGTGGATGACATTTGGAGCAATTTTCTCCAAAAATAGCTTCTTAAACTTAATAAGTAGGACTATCTGAGGCTGCTGCTACATTTTTCTTGTTGGAGCAGCTGTTAAAGTTGAGTGGCTCATAGATTTCAATGGCCTCTGGACCAAACTTGGTAACTGCAGGGTCGTTTGTCATACAAGCCAGCTGTGTAATGAGACCTCAGTTTAAGTATCTGTAGCATTAAAATAGTCAACGCATTACTATATTTCAGTAGTTGGTTCAAAACATTAATTTAGAAGAAACAGCACTTCAGTTGGTAAGAACTCTCTGCTTTAGAGTGTAGGGTTTTTTCCAATGCTGCAAAGTCATGAAAAGCCAGAGCCCAGTCCTGCAAGATGCAAAATTCCTGTAGTTTTTCCTGATGTTGTAGGAATTAAAATGGGCTTATTGCCAGTGAAAGCTTGAGCCCTTAAAGCATGAATACTCACATGTCTGCTTTAAATTTAAATACAGATTACAAGAATTAACCAAAAGAATGCAGTAGGAATGTGCATACATGAAGCTACAGCATTCAAAGGAAAAGTAGGTGAGATAGTTCGGAAGAAATTCTCATGTGAAAGGACAAAATGTTGGAAGTAGAGACTGAGAATTTGAGGAATGGGTGAAGGCATTTGGAGGAGGATTTGGAACATTTTGTATCCACAGTAGAACTGCTAGAAGGGTTTGATTTGTATGGTATGTTTTTCATGGCATGTTGGAGTAAGTGAACATGTAGTCATAGGTGTTATTTTTACTGGCTTTTTAAAATGTGATTTTTGAAACTCCAAACATTTTTTTCAGAGGCTCGGTTATTTCTACATAGCTTCCCTTCCAAATGTATTTAATGCAATTTGCCAGCTCAGTTTCTGTTTACTTATTAAAGGTCAGATTTTTCAAACTATAGTCTCTGGTTTTATACATGCTGGCTGCAGGGGGAATGGGCACCCATGCAATTTTGCAGTAATGATTTCTAATGGATGCAGGTTATATCATTTGAAAGTCTGAATACTTTATGAATGCAGACAGGTGTTTACAGCAAGAGTAAATTGCACCAGGTTAAGGCTGGGCTAAAAATCAGGCCCTTGAAATGTGGAATTTAACATGTGCTTAGAAATTATGTTGCAGTGCAGCATTTGCAATACAGTGATACTAAAACTTCCAAGAATCCCCAATACTAGGCTAAGGTAAGGGAAAACAATCTTAAACTTCTACTGGCTGTTGCAAACACATCTGTAAAAAAAAAAAAAAAAAAATTCTTAGGAAGATCTTGCTAGGGACCAGCTAACTTGGTGCATTCTCTTGGCATCACACTTGTTACTTCAAGGTCTACAAGGGGTGAAAAAAGGATTTGTTAACTTGAATGAGCATTTAAAAAACAGTTGCTAAATGGCCTTTGGTTCTGTTATTTGCTGTTTTCTACATGATGCTGTGTTCAGTGGTGAAGAATAACATCCAGTGTATTTATTCTTTAGAAGTCCATTCTTCAGTTCTAATTAGGGAATGAAGATAGAAATCAAATGCAAAGAACCTAATGAATAGAGTTTACAACAGATCCAGCCTGTGGCAAGTTGGAGGGCAAGTCTGTAGATACTGCAGCTTTATTCTGCTTCAGATATGTGGCAGTCAAAACTACCAAATGTCACTTTTGTGAGCACAGTTTCAGAAGGTGCCTAACCTTTATAAAGGGAATTTAAATGCTATTTTTCCATTTGGAAATATTTAGATAAAATTAGGAGACTTTTAAAATACTTTAAAGACTTTGCAAATGCCATTAATTCTTAGAACAGTAGGAAACTTGATGGGGAAAAAACATGTAAAATCCTCCAGCCTGTCACCTTGCTAATCCTGGATTCTGACAGACAAAGTGTATATGCCCTTTACAACGATACTTTCTTAAATTGCTTTGAAATACCCAACATACCTGTCCTCTTCATGGCTGATTTGGGGGCACTTGGATGGTAATTTTAGAGGCTTGACATGGCAAATGAGTAGGCATGTACACTCCTGCACATTGCTGAAATCTCTTCATTCAGTTAAAGCAAATGGGTGTTAGAAGTCCTTTCAGCAGTTTTGTAGGATTGAGCTGTTAATGTCAGAGGAATGCAAGGTCTGGCTCCATTTCCTTCTTTTTTCATTGGAGCCAGTATCTAAGGATTTAAAGGGGACTTTGTTTAAACAGTAGCAAATATGAAGTATTATTTTCTAGTACTAAGCTAGTGGTTAACATGTTTATTTTTGCTGTCTTGCCACCAATACTGTAAAAATGTATAATCAAAACAGCTTTAATTCTTGTAAAACTGAAATTGGTTTGTAAAACAATGTACAAATTGTGTTTCATAGACAGAAAAGCTTGTATTACTGAATGTAATATATGTGAAATGAATATATTATAGTCTATTTTTGCCATGGAAATAAATATTTGAAGCAACTATGAATTTTTGTTGCTCCATTATTAAAAGAAAAATCAGTTTCAGTGAGTAGTCCTAGGTTTGAACTTGACCTGCTGTACACAAAGTTGTTATCCCTCTTCTAAAATGCTGCAAGTACTGTCCTCCATCTCAGTATGAAGATAAAACTTGCATGGTCAAATACTAATAGCTGTCATCTTTGTGGCAGGAAGGTCTTGCGCCTGCTACCTCCACCCCCTCGGTATTTTTTATAATATTTTGCATTTTCTAAAGCTATTTTTAGGATTGAACATTCCATTTCCCTGTAGCCTTTAAGTGGAGGATGGATAAAAAGGTTTTGAAAGTTGAAAAACCCTTCCCAAAAGCATGTGAGAAAGGAAACAGTTGATTGTACGCTTAGTATCATTGGAGTTGCTACCAATAGCTAGCACTGAATTTTTTCTTCATTTTGTAATTGACATTTACTCAAAAAAAGGGAGGTGGTGCAGAAGGCTTGCTGTGTAGCACTGGTGCAGCACAAGACCGTATCATGTTAAATGAATTGCACGCTGGACATTGCAATTTCACACTGGACAAGTGCAATCCCACTATCTTTGCTAAACACCTGATGCACTGCCCACTTAGCTATATCAGGAACCACCAGGCTTTTAATTAAAATTTGTCTGCTAGGTATGCTCAGTTTGATGGCATTAATCAACTTAAGGTAAGACAGTAACAGACCAGCTATCTTCTCTGATAAATTCCTAAGTCCTTGGGAATGTTCTACGTGATGGTTAGTGTGGCCAAAACTCCCTTATTTGACATGGATTCAAAACCAGAAGAGGAAAGTGTGACTTCCTTGGGCTCCTAGGCACATGGTAAAAATGCCCAGCAGTTCCGCTCAGACTTATTATTTATATTGGGTTTAGACCTGAGGCAAAGGTTTGTACAGAAACCTAAATTTCCCTAAATTCAAACCGCTCTAACTGTAGCTGTTGTTTTCCTGCTACTGTAAAATCCCCGTTAGAGCCTTCTGGTGGCCAGAGCTGGCTGACAGGGAAGCAGCTTGATTCTTGATTTGGCACAGCTGGCCAGCAGCTTTCTTGGGCAAGAGCTCCAGGACTTGGTACAAGAGCAGCTTAGGTGAGCTGATGAGAGAGGTTCCTAGCCTAGTGCCTTGACTAGGGGAGCTGAAGTAGCTCATTGTTAGGATTGTTTAGATATGGAATGGCTGTGGATAGATGAAGACCGTATGGAACTCAGCAGTGCTAGGTACCTATCTGGAAGTTTTCCATGTGACAGTTGCTCTGTTTTGGATCTGATGGGGATTTTTTTACACCCATTCCTTTTCCCTGAGGGGTCAATGACAGCATATAAACGCATGTGTTTTGTCTCCACTGTTTTTATGAGCCTCCCCTGGAAGGCTGGACTTTGCATGAAGACAGAAGCTGCCCAGTGCCACAGAAACGTTGCCAGTTTACCTCCTGCAGCCTGAGAACTACGTATGGATGATCATAATTGGTGAGTCTGATGGGAATGTCACTTCTGCAAGGAGTAACAGGAGAATGGTGTTGTGGGAGAGCTGGAGCTGAGTGGGGACTGGATGAAAGGTGAGTGCTCATCACCGCTGAACTAAGCAAGTTGTTTCATATCGCTGTATATCCCATTGGCTCAGTTTGGCTCTCGGGCAAGTTGAACTTGCTGTGGTCAGCACTTGTGTTTGAGTGATGGCAATTCTGTGGCTCCAGTGGAACATAATGCTTCAGGTAGTGGTGGTTCTGATACTTAAAGGCCAGTTCTGTTGCTATTACAATTGTTTTAAACTGGCCTCATTAATTCAAAGAAAAAACAAGTGTAAGTAGGAAAGGGGTGAGCCTGGGACTATTTTACCACAAAACATCTGCATAGGGTTGAAGACTTGTAATATTTGAGTGGGAGCTTTTCTGAGGCAAGGATTTCAGGGCACATGCGTGTTCTAGGGCTCTCCACTTGCAAAAGGGCACAACATAGATGTGGGAGCTAGAAGGTGTAGGTAAAGCTTAGAATTCTGTCCCATTTCTGATCAATCACCACATCTCCCAAACTGATCTGCATGACAATCTTTCACGTGGACACCTAAGTTTAAACCTAACATTTGCCATTCCCAACATACCAAACCAGTAATATTTGCAGCCCTGCTTATTTTATGGATTTAAGTTATCTGCTGTAATAAATAAAACAACCAGAAAAGACTTGGAGGGCGTGCAGAGGAGGCTTCTTAACCTAAGCTACTTAGTTGAGATTATTATTATTATTATTAGCCATTTCTGAAGTGACAATCATGTGCCTTATATAAATTTATAAGGACATAAAATCCTTCCACGAACAGACCCCGAATTATGATACACAAAGGCAAATGAAGAATTTTCGCTCGTGTTAAGTACCTATGAAGAAAGCCCCCGTCAAGCCTGGCTAATACTGATAATCAGTGATTTGAAGGAACAGCATACTTTGTGTGTGTATATGTATATCTGGTTTCTTCTGCCTGCATACTGTGCTATTCATGACTGATTAAAGCTGAAAATATCTTTCTATTGACAAAATATTTTGCAAAAATCTTTAGGAAGTTAGAAGATAGTTTGGGGTTTTTTTTGGTAATGTGGAAGTTATTATTTTAGCAGATTTATCTATTTATCAGTGTTTCCTGCACCATGGTAGTATAGAAATAAATTCATTTGTTATGAAGTGACTATCTATCTCTGAGCCTCCAGAGACAGCAAGTGATCACTCTGCATTTTAAAAATTTGAGTTGTTTCCTGAAGACCAGGAGCTGTAGGTCTCCACCACTTTAAATTCCATCAGTCACCAAATGTTTACTTCTCTCCCTGAATTTGGAGAAGCAATTTAATTTGAAACTATAAATCTTAGGGAATTGTACTGCCTCAATTTTCCTGTATAAGCCATCCTTTCTCAGACACACTAAAAATATGACTATTTTTATTTCCTGATTCTTATGGTCCTGAAAGCTGTCTTGCAGAAGTAGGCCAGCTATGATAAGCAGTAAATCTGATTAGATTTTTTTGGGGGGTGACTTCTGGCTTAAAAAAGTGAAGTATATAGAGAAGAATCAAGTCTATCAAAACTCAGGGTTATGATTCAGTTCCTGACAGCAGCTCCAGAAGGGGTAAGGAGGAAAATTCCATGCAACTCAGTGGCTCAGCCAGTCTGAGAGAGCTGGCCTGCTGATCCCACTTGTTATGGTGACATATCCCCCTGGGACTTGGGGCCCAAGGACTTGTTCCTTCCAGGGTGCTGGTAGATGATTCTTTCTTCCTCTGTCCTGCTGGATGGCTCTTTCAGTGTTACTAGCAAATGATCCCTGCCACCTTCTGTAGACGGACTGTGACTTTTGTTAGAGTGCACGGGTTCCTGTAGCAATTACCTGTCCAAATGAGGACATCTGTTTTCTCCTTCATAAGGAGAGGGGAAACACTGCACTACGTCAGTTGTCAGGATCAGTAATTATGAAAGAGGAGGAAAGTGAAATTGTTCACCAAAAGTAGAAACAAATGTAGATGGTTGATGAAGGATTTGTTGTCTTCTCAAGTTTCTCTTGTATTTTAAAGGGCAGAAGGAGCTGTTCCACAGCCACCTCAATCAGAAGAGCAATAGGAATGCAAACAACAGATATTAGATGCAGTAGCTTTGATGCACTGTGAAGAAACAATCTACCCAAAGAGTGTTGCTGAGTGTGGGCACTCTGCAGTCAGAGCAAAACTTACCCTTGGTGCCATGGTGTTAATTAGGAGCACTGCCAAGGTGAGTTTAGCACTTTCAGTGCATGTGTGCCATCAAGCTGGAAATAAAATTCTCCATTGGAGTCTGTTTTCAGGACTAAAGGTCAGCCTTAGCCCTCTGCACAATGCTGGTGTTTAACTAGTGACAAATAAGCAGAACTGAGGCTAATTTACATTCTCTGTTGAAAGAAACTGTAAATACTGCACTAATACTACAGGCTGAATTGTCTTGATACCTGTGAAGGTAACTTTGGCCGTGAGCTGGCTCGTCCCTTTGCTCACATGCCCCATAGTAGTATTGCTGGAATGTGCCCAAGAGTGCATCAAGGGGGCTTATGGCAGGGGTGTGCTCTCACCTGTCAGCTGCTTCTTCCCGTAAAGGGATGGACAACAAGGAGTTGGTTGTGGAGATGTACCCGGTAACCCTTTGGGGAGATCTGATTGCACTATGAAGTGAACTGACCAGAAGCTCTTAAGAAGTTCAGATATTGAGGAACAGCCATGGAGAAAATACATGCTACAGAAAGCTACAGTGAAGGCCTTTGAAAGACCTACGTTTATGCTGAAAGCCCGTATGTTGTAAGGCTTAAGACTCTCAAGGTGGGAGAGGAAGACCCATCATGTGAGCTTGTTTCTGGGGAAAGGAAAACTGAGATGAGAGCTCGAGGAGCTCTTCGTTCTCTCAGTCTACTGTTATCTGAGATGGTTGTGCCCAATATTTGGGAAGCCTCATAGCCAGCTCCCAAACCTATGCTATCTATATCATCTCTGGTCTTGCTTGTGTCAAATGTCAGGAAAAGGCAGAGTGCCAAATGCCTCTGAGCTGAATTTCTGGTTGAGACGCTACTCCTTGGAGGTCCTGCAAGGAATTCTCAGGCTGGCAGGAGAGCTGATGGCCTATGACACGTTGCTTCACTTCTTATTTGGCATGCCAGCATGCTTTTGAGTGAGAGAAACAGATAGCGGGGAAGAGCTGGGGTCACCTCATAGTTCTGTTACTCATCTCCTGGAACTGGGCTCTGGCTGCTGTGAGATGTAAGGTATGCCGCAGCCCTCGCACAGATACTGTAAGGGGAGTCCTGCAGGCTTGCTGAATTCCTGGGATAACTGCAGAGAGCTCTGCACCTCGTGCTACAGATCACGCTGCCCGCCCTCGGCGAGAATGGGCGGCATAGCTCTGCGCCCTGCCAGGCTCAACCTGCGTTTGAGTTTCTCTCTCTCAAGTTTCAGCTGCCTCCCTACTCCATTTGTGTAGCGTTTACTTGCCCTTCTCAAGGTCTGCCTTCGTTGCCCCGGTGCGGTAGGGCTGGAAGGATTGCATGGGACACCGGGTGTGCTGCAGGCCGTGGATGCAGTTCGGGGCCTCAGGCATTCCTCCAGCCTGAAATGTGGCACTGGGTGGGGAGCCCACAGCTTCTGTAGGCCAGTCTCACAGTTTAAAAAATGAGTGCAATTGTAAATTCTGTGTGTTGTCACAGGGTGTCAGGCACACCTCCTGCCCTTTGCTCACTGCTGGATTTAGCTTAATGGGTGGGCTAAAGGGATCGGGCCCTTTAGGAGGCCTGAAGACAGAGCCCGGCTGCTCTGGAAGCTTTCTACAGAGAACTGCAAGTCCTGTGCACAGTAGACACAGCATTCTTAATTTTGGTTCCCTTCACTTGAATTAACTCTTCTTGTTGCCGCTCCTGGGCTGTCTGACACCCTTGGTTTTCTCAGGTGGTTGAGGTGGAGATGAGCTGCGGGTGCTCTACAGCTCAACGGCTTATCTGTCATGCCAGTGGCAACTGCTCATTCTTCTTTCCCTTTCTCAGCTTAACCCAGGACACCAGCGATGCTTTATCCCTGTGACATGCTCAGCTTCCGCTGGCCCACGACCTGCTTACAGGCTTTGAAATGGGATCCCTTGACTGGCTGTGACCCACGCTGGTGCAATGGCTTGTGCGGCAGTTTAATTTACCACTCACCTGTTTGCGTATCGCTTGCTTTGCTACTTGGAATAGAAAGCGAAGATGGACATTTCTGAATGAAGTGGATTTCACTATTGATAAAGGAAACAGGAAGACTGGACCACTTGTGAGTGTCTGGTTTGGTTGTTTTGGAGAGCGAGAAATGTTTTTATTAAAATCACTGGTTGCTGTTCTGTTCCTTGTAATGTGTGTACATACCAGATGTTAGCTCCTGAGTCCTGGGAACAGCAGAGTTCCCATGCCTGAGAAGTGCCAGAGAGAAAGGTTTGGTGGTTCTAGAGATAGCCTGATGTTGCTTTTCAGTGTATTCCCCTGCTTTGGGTGTCAAAAACGAAAGTGGGATGCTGGAGTTTCCCATAACTCCCTGAAGTACACCCTGACTTAAAATTTTATGGGTTTCCCCTTTTTCATTAATTTTTAGGTCTCAAATGCTCAAATACAAATACTACAATACAGAGGTGGAAAAATTGAGGGAGCCCTAAAATATGTTTTAAGACCAGTGTTAACGAGTGGTGTCTACTTTCTACTCTGCACCTGTGTTCCACCTGATAATAGGTCTCATTTTTTAAAAAAATGGAATAAATAACAATTTCTCTTTCCCATTTTCTTTCTTCCTACATTCCCTTTAAAATTCATCTTCCATTGCTATTTCTTCTTCCCCCAGGCTGTAGCCCAGTAATGCTACCTTTCACTGGTGCTCAGGCACAGAGGAACAGTAGCAGTGCACTGAAGGATGTTACTGGGATGTCTTGTTGGTTAGAAGCTGTGCTGTCACTGCATTGAAACAGCCTGCATTAGGTGCTAGAAATGAATTTCCTTGACCTAATTTTTACTTATGCTGATGCTCCAGTACTCTTGTTAATACTTCTGGCACAGATCATTGCTGAGAAAAAAGTAGTGCTTTTTTCCTCACTGTCTGATGAAGCCATTTGTACTTGAATTTTGAAACGTTCTCAGTTGAGCTATATCATTCTACAACTACTGTTGCATAGCTATAAATGATGTAAAAATGTACAGAAATGCAGAGGAGGAGGACCCCGGAGTCATTCTGCAGCTAAACCTCAATGAAAAATGTATGTGTGTCAGACGTGGGCTAGATCAGGGATAAAATGATAGCTTGGGTTTTGCTTGCAGGTTTTTGTTTTCTGGTCAACCCTAAGACATCTAAGCACCTTTTCTTTTCATCACATTCATCTTTTTACTTCAAATGACCAAAAGCCCCACTTTGCTTTGTAAATAAAACAAATCCTACTTTTGAAAACAAGAGCAGCTGAGGACGAAACCGTAGGCTTTGAAGATAAGAGACGGGTTTGTTACAGAGTGAAGTAAGAATATATCAGGCTTCTGTCCATTTGAAGTAAATATTGATAGTATGCCTTTGTTCATCACTCACATAAATCTGCAGAAATAAGTCTTTACATCACAGATCACAGCTGCCAACTGCTCTTAAGTCTGTTACTTCCAAAGAATTCAGATTTGTAATGGTGTTGTGACCACCTTGATCTGCTATGGCTTAGGCCAAGACCTAAGTCTATTTTACCAAGTAAAAGGAAACTCAGAGTGATGAGACAGAAGGAAAAAACCCACAAACAACCTTCATAAAGAAATCAAAGCTTGCACTGTTGATTATTTTTATCAGTGATGTGGGTCTCTCTTGCGTATCAAGCTGCTTAAATAATTTATATTTGAAGAACCAGCTTAAAGTAAATGTGAATAAAAGGGAGAAAGTTTTAAGCCCTGGACAGCCTGAATTTATTTTTGGATCTGTAAATAAATGTTATCTATATAAAATCAATTAGTTTAAAGAGAATATTTTTCCCCCACTATCTGGTAGGAGTGGCTGTACAATGAGAAATGAATTCTTGGGCTGGGTTGACTGCTCCAGCTGCTAGGCTACTGGAGTGCATAATCTTCTGGTTCTTTACCAGAAATTTCTCTCTGGATCCAAGAAATGTTCACAGTTACAATTTAGGCAGACAGATGCTTTCTTTGTGAAAGGTCTGTTTTAATGAATTTATTTACTCTTTTAAGTTCTATCTACCCAGGAAAAAAAAGTAATTGGTGTTCAGACAGCTCATCAACAGGAAAACCCAGACAGATGGTTGAGGAACTGTTTTTGCTTATTTTTTTCCTACTTGCACTGCAGGAAATGACTGTCATTATTTGCAGCTTTCTGTGAGATGATGTCATGACCACTTTCACTGCTGTGGTGTTCTTTTTTTTTTTTATTTGTGGAATTTAAATGTGAAATTCTTATTCATGTTTAATCAGACTCATGTTGACCACAAGCCAAAGTTTGACGATGACATGCACGTTATACAGTGTAGTGACCGGGGGGAGGGGAAACCCTCATAAATGCCATTACTGATCAAGGCTGGAGAACTCATAATGGAGGGCCCCAAGAGTAGGTGAAATCCTGGTTGAGGAGCAAAGAGCTTTTATACTTGGAAACATCTAACCACACTCTTTAGTTTCCAAACCAGTCTGTCTATGTTAAAATTGTTCATACAATACAAACCATAGTTTCCTAGGTGCATCCTGCGCTTCAGCTCTGTGGGGTAGGGAATAGAGTGGGAGTTTCTTGGGGAGGGAAGAAGGACTTTGACGACTTGTGACTGGGGACAAACCATCCCTGCACTGTACTGCAGGTGTGTATCTTTTTGACAAGCCAAGCTCTGATGGAGGGATGCACATTCTTCTTTACTTTTCAGAGAGCCAGAGCACCCAAGCTGCAGGCCAGATTTACCAGATCGCCAGCTGAGTGTGGCAGATGAAAGGCTAGTGCCCATCTACACAGCTGCATGTACATGGCTAAAAAACAAACCTCATCTGCTGTTATTGTCAACAAGTGTAATTTATTATTATGGCCAAGGCAGCCAGGAAAGTGCCTTTTGCTTTTGTTGGGAATTATGTTGTGCACTGAAATGCTGATGACTGTGCCAGAAATGTTGCTTTTTTCACTTGAGTTTTTTGGAGATTCCCCCACCCCCCAAAAAATTTATGCTTCTTAAGTGAAGCAGTGGTCTGTGTCTATTGGAGCTACTTGCAGCTGCCATCAGACATCTGGCTTACAGAATCAATAGTCTTTGGTAGACAGAAACTCATGAACCACTGGGAGGCAGGTGGTAGCAGCTGTATGTGTGAACGAACTGTAACCACTGGGGTTTGTCCTTGGAGGAAGCAGATTAAGACCAACACTAAGAGGTATCTGGGGACAGGCTTTATGTCTTTCCTAAGGCTTCTTATAGTTCCTCACCTACAGCAAGACAATATAACTTCCTGGTATTTCCTCAGAACCTGTTGAGCTCATTCTGCAGTAACGTGAATGCCAGGTAATAACTGTGCTCTTTAGACAAAGAAAGTTGGGGTGATTTTGTGCAGTGCATATGCTAACTTCAATTTAAACTTGAGTCATAAAATCAACTACCTTTTGTTCATTTGCTGTACAAGATGCCCGATGTGTCTCTTCCACTAGATAGTCCTAGTCGTCACTCAGTAACCAACTCAATCTTTTTTCAAAACCAAAGTTTGATGCAGAATGTTATGCCAAAGTGGTCAGTGCAAGAAATTGAACTGTGTATTTTGGCATCGTGCAGTTTGAAAACTGTTGCGGTCCTCACTTTCCAGACATATCAGCAGAATTGTGGACAATTAGGGCTAAACAGCTCAAGAGCTGCATATAAAACAAACAACCTAAAGAGCTGCGTATTAAGCAGCTCAAGAGCTGCCATATGCAGTAGCTAGAGAGATAAATGTCTTTTTCAGGGCAGAAAGCTGACAGAAAGTTAAGCAAAGACCGAGAACAGCTAATACTGCAAAATGGCTCTTTATACCTGTTGGTACAACCAATAAGAACAGAGTTTATGGTTGAGGCCTAATGAAGGAATGATCATCTACCAGCACCAAAATAAATTCTTATGTTTGGAAAGTGGCTTATCCACACTCATTCTTTATTTTACTCTAGGTAATGCAAGGAAAAGGTATGTTTCTTACATTCCACAGGTATCATAAAAGGAAAAAAGTTGATTATAAGAACTTCATGCCTGAATGGGATATAACATCAAACAATGGACTGAACACGAAGAGAGGAAACAAATGCTGCCATCTTCCAGGATGGACAAAGAGTTCCATCGATGCTCTGCAGGTATGTAGTATACCATGTTTTGATGTAGATAAGCTGAATTCTTGCAGACTACAAAAATCTTGGATCTTGCACCACAACTGCAATAGCAAGTATCACCAAGGAATTTATTTATTATAAATAAAAAACAATAAATATTTCATAACTTACTTTACAGCTTTCTAAAAATATACACCTATTTTAATATTCTCAAAAGTTAGTTCTGAGTTATACAGTTGTAGACAAAATATAATTTTTTTTATAATTGAAACTTTATCCTTTACAGTCTACTACAGAGATTAATTAATTCCCAATTAATAATACCCTGCTAGAGAGACTTTATCAGTGTTTAAATAGAAATAAACTGCAAACAAAACAAATAATTTACTAATATTTAACAAATGGTAGTTCTCCACAGAACTAGCTCCATCCCTATTTTAACAGCTAAATTGTGCCTACTATTATGACTAGTCATGTGAAACCTGAAGGGCTTCTGCAAAGCTTTCCTCAAGAACATCAAGCTCCCTGTTGGCTTCTAAAACACTGCCACAAGTAATCAAGTTTAAAGTTTTCTCACATGAGGGGGAAGTGTCTGGGGCATCTTTACATTTCACACAAGAATCAGACTCTGTCCCAGCATCCATAATTTCAGTGACATCTTTTGAAAAGTCATCCTTGCTCTGTGTTTCCTTTGAACTTTCTCTGCATAGTGGTGATTCACCTTTGTTTGGTTCCTTTAATGGTAAGTCTGTGGTCCCAAAGAATTCTTCACTTTTTGTAGCTTTTCTTTGCCTCTGATTTTTACTGGTAAACTCCAGCTCTTCCGTTGTATCAATCTCTTGCAGATCCAGCAAATCAAAGGTTTCACAGCCTGTGTGGATTTGCTCGGTGCTGCTGCCCGGGCTGCAGCCAAGGTCTGCTCTCAGTACATTCAAGAAGCTGCGCATTTTGGTCTAGGGGGTGATAGAAGAAAGGGGTGACACTTCTTCAGCCCCACACTCCTATCTGCCCAGAACTTGGGGCTCAGTTCTGAAGTAAGGAAAGGGAGGCTGCTTACAATCAAGTGACTACATTACACAGCAAGTGTCACCAAACCGAGTTAACTATTGTCCCTTTTTTGTGACTATGCCTGTGACTGGGAGTCTGCAAATCTCATTCATGGAGAGAGATGCTCCCCACTGAGCACTCTAGTTACCTTTACCCGCAAATACACCAGTGCATTTCCACTGAACTTTGGAAACATTGCTGCAGTCATATGCAGGGAGGGAGAATATTATAGGGGCAGCGCTTACCTCATCCAAACGGTTCTTATTTTCTTCTATATGACACTCAAACAGGTGTTCCAGAACTCTAGAAATGAACAATTAAATCATTTCACAGGAAGAAAACCAGCTTTTAGCAGATCTACATAATTATCTTAGGTTTTTTTTAATGTACGTTTCTTAGCTGAATGGGACCACTAAGATTGTTTCAGTTATGCTCTGTCACAAAGAGGGCTACCTGGAGTCAGTATCGCTTTGGGCAGCAGATAGTGACCATGGGGTGATTTATAGCACAACTCTGGGCGTGTTTGGGCTGCTGGGTCTAGAAACCAACTATCCAGTGGTGGTTCTGCTGGCATGCTGAAGTATCCAAAAATCTCTCAGGTATACCATAGTGGCTGATATACACAAGTATAAATAAAGGGAAGGAGTAAAATCCAGCTTCAGAAAAAGATCTAGAGAAGAGTCTCCAGTCTTGAGAGTTCTCTTCCATTGCTCAAGCAGGATGAGAAGAAATTTCAGCACAGAGGAGGTGTTCTGTGATGACTAAGGTACACAGTCACTGGACCAGCTTTCCAGAAGACCAAGTGAATTTAATTTCGTTTATATGAGAAATGAAAAAAAAAATTAGTTCAAGAAGGGTTTTAATGGAAGACAACATTACTGTAAAAAAGAACCAGAGGGAGAGTGCTCTTGAAATTTCTCAAAGATGAATTTTTAGATTTAGCATATTCTCATTGATAGACTTAACATGAAAAAAAAATGAGAGTGCACAGAATAGAAAAACAGCTGGGAACATTATCAGCCCATAGGAAGATCAAAATATTATGCTGAAATTAGACTGTCTTGAAAATGGATTTACAAAAATGGGTTAAAATTCTGTATCAGAAATACTGCAGGGGTTTTTTTTTTTGCTATAAACTGAGAGTTCTTTATCAGAAAGAACTGGTAGAGAAAGGAATTTGGGAGTACTACTCAAATACATGAATTGAATTGTAACTTATTGTTTAATTTTGAAAAACGTCTGATTTAGCAACTGATGAACCCTTATCTGAAACAGTATGTAATCCTAACAGCCCATGCTGAAGACTGAATTCATATTGGAACAGGAACAAAAGGGTGATGGAGGATGAGTTGTGTGAAAGATTAATAACTTATTTAGCAAAACAGATAATGCAGAGTAAAATTATTTCTGCTTAGCATTACTCCATCTAGGATTCCAGGCCAGTTTCTAACAGAGGCTTTATCTCATGGTACATAGCTGCACATCAAAGTACGTGACCCAGAGATCCTTCCTAGCTCCCCTTTCTCACATAAAGCAAAAAAGAAAAGGAAAAGAAACAAAACAAAAACATGGGGTAACTGTGTATCTATATATTCTTAAAGGCCAAGAAATGATTACACATGAGCTCTGTAAGAAAGGCAAGTAGTGTTTAGTTTCTGACACAGCATTACAAATATGAAGACAGCTGTAACCTACCTGTTAGAAAATAGCCCAAGGTTAAGAATTTCATTTGTTAGATCTTTAACGAAAGCTAAATATAAAAGCTCTTCTTCTCTGCAGGGAGAATAGAAAACCCAATGTTACTGTTTTAAAACAGCGACACGTATTACCCAATGCAGTAGGTCCAATCACCTTTATGGGAAATGCCATTAAGAAGATTGTATAGTTCTTGTCACCAGCTGCTACTTTTCAAAAAGGTAATTCTATCTGGACAAACTAAGCCTTTCATTCAATTTGAATAATAATAAAAAACCCTGTGCAAAATGTCAGACTATCGAAAGGTCACTATGGTGCTTCATGTTTATGCTAACTTTCTGTTGTGGTATAAATTAGTACAGACATCCTGAGTGAGGAAGTCAGCAAATCTTGGAAAGCGTTCAGAACCTGCTTTCCACTCAAGAAGAAAGGGGTGCTGACTTGAAGAAAGTGTAAAATTGCAGTTCGATGCTCTGAGTAAAGGCTTCCAAAGGAGCTTCTAGAGAATATGACTGCAGCTGAAAATTGCTAGTCCTCAATGAAAGCTCAGAAAAATGTAAGTGCTTATCTGACAGTCTCCATTCCTTTCAAACAACAGCTCTTTGATGTACAAAATCCTTGTTAGTGTGAGATGTGGCTTATATATTCTATTTTAATACCTCTTAAAGCCTTGTTGATGCCAATTGCTCTAAATTGGCGACTCTCCAAAAGTTTGGAGTTCTGTTTGGAAAACAAGAAAGAAACTGCTGTTTCTCTTTCATATAATCTTTCTAAATATCCCAAAGTATCCAATCAAGCTCTATCGAATCATTTTCCAGTCTTAATAAAACAGAAAATTAAAAAATGGGATACATTTTGCATTACTTCAGTTATGTAAAATTTGTCATCCAGACTGAAGATTCTCATTTTGGTTCCCTCTAAACTCAAGAGACACAGATATCTATAGCTGATCTTTGATACCTATATTATGTCTTTAAAGTAAATAAAGTACAAGACTGTCCGAAAGCACAAAGAATTAGACAACTTTTCTAAGGTCACACAATAAAGCATGGGCAGTGTTTCTGAATATAACTCAAATCTCTTCTAATTCTCATCAAATTTCAGAGCAGAAATGTGGTAAGAATGCCCCTCAACGTAATATTGTATCTTGCCAATGTCTGCTTGTCCTGGGACAGAGTTAACTTTCTTCACAGTAGCTAGTGTGAGGCTGTGTTTTGGATTTGTGCTGTGAAGAAGGCTGATAACACACTGATGTTTATAGTTGCTGCCAGGACAGTCAAGGACTTTTCAGCTTCTCTACTTTACCAATGTCTGCAGGGGCAGGAGAAGCTGGGAGGGAGCACACCCTAATTACTGGCTAAGGATTTGACCTTAGGTTTAGGACTGGGACCCAATTTGGCCAGTAGTCTATTTCATATCATGCATGTCATGCCCAGTATATCGATGAGGATCTATCTGGAAAGTCTGTCTCTCTCTTGGACTCTGGGGCTTTTCTCTCTTTTCTGGCACTGCGGTTTCAGGACTCTCTCGGCTCTGAGATCGTTAGCCAGGAACAAGCTGGGCCTTGGCCATTCTGTGGTCTCAAGTTACACTGTGTATCACTCATTTGTATACTTGTATATTATTATTATTATTATCACTTTTATTGTAGTTAGTTATTAAATTGTTCTTGTCTTGTTCACAAGTCTCTTCTCCCTTTATCTCTTTAATTCTCCCCCCCATCCCCAGTAGGGGGGAGGGTGAGTGAGCAGCTGCATGGTATTTCCTGCTGCTGGCTGGATCAAAACACAACATCGCTTCAGACAGATTACAGACCAAAAATGAACTGGAAACATTTAAAGTATAGCCACTGGTTAATAAGAGAAGGCTATCTTTCTGCCAAAATAATGACTTTTTTTTCAGTTTTGATTCACATGGAAATTTTCAAGTATTATACAACAATTCATAATCACGTCAATTTTAATTTAGATGCGAACAACAGTTTATGTCCTCATTTACTGTTTTGAATTAATCAGTTTTGAGGAAAGGTTTCTAGTTTAATGTTGCAAACTAGGAGAAAAACAGTTTAAGCATACTTACTCAGCCTCGGTAGTCCTTGCTGAAGGCTGCTGCGAATACAATGATGTCTCTCTAATCAGAAAATCAGAGGGTAAGAAAGAGCAGAAAGCAATATTCTTAAAAACCCCTCTATACTACCTTGCATCTCACTTTCTTCTGGAGCCATGCTATGCCATTATCACACTTCCACTTGGAAAAAAACCCCACCAGAACATCTCCAAACCCTGTTCCAGTAGCAAAATCAACTGCTTACACTAAAGCCTGAAAGTCTATGGTTCAAGAGTATTAACATCTCACTAGATGCAATGCTCCCATACCTCAAAAGACCTCAGTGTTACTTCAGATGCTATTCAGACTTCTACTATCCATGAGTACTTTTTTTTGCTCAGAGTACAAGTTTTACTTGGGTAAAAATGCCTTTGTATGAAAAGGTCAGAGAGCAAACGAGCAAGTCAAGCATGATACATAGGTCAGCAATGAGGAGAATCAACTGGGAGCCCTGGGTTCTGGGCTGATTTCCAAAACTGTTCTTGTATTGTAGACAATATCCTAAATCTCAGTGTTACATTTTCAGAAAAAGATGTGGGAAATGCTTCTGGTCTGCAATTCTTGCAGATCACAGATGCAAAAGGCTGTATGCCTGGAGACACTTTTTCCTGAAAGGAAATACCAATTGGAATACAATTCAGTATTTAGTTTAGTACTGTATAAGAAATATACAGTCTGTAAGGTCAGATGTATGCTCGGATGTACAGAACTAACAGTTGTATTAGCGTGTCATCACCCTCATTCCTGACAAAAACACTCATATATTTCAAAGCTCTCTCTCTTAATTGGCTTCCCAGTGGATTTTTATCATAAGAAAAGTACGGATTTTGAAGCTGGGAAAGTCCATTGATCTAAAAAAAGCAACAAAAAAGAAGCTCTGTGAGAAGAGACTTATAAGGAGAAATGGCAGTGAAGGCTTATGGCCTAAGAAGCAGCTGTATAGAAAGCAAGAAGGAATGCTTCAAATATTCCTTCCTGCTGTAAATCAGGCACCTTAGGAAGGAATATGGAGAAGCAGCTGTTCCTCTCTCAGGCTCATCCACAGTACATCTTCTGTCTTCAGCCTACAACACAGAGATAAAAATCTTTATTATCAGTGCAAATACTCATCAAATTTTACCATCAAAATTAGGCTAATAATCATCTGTGATAATTTTATGTCTTTTCTAAGAAACTTTGAGTAAACTGAGACATATGGCAGCAAAGGGTCATCAGCTTTGACGTCAGGGCCAACAGGAGATACAGAACATTTCTTCCCTCACAAGTATGTCAAGGATAATTCTCTAAAAGCCAGAAGGGGTCAACGTCACCAACAGGAGTAAAATTTGGTATGCAAAAACAGGAACCAGCACTCTAAATCACATCTCTTGAGCAGCTTTCACAAAACTGATGGAGTAAAGGTAAAGTTGACCACCTGCATTTTAAATGATAATACTCTGAAAGGGCCACTGTAAAGATACATGACTTACTTTTGTCACTTTTACAACAGCCAAAGAAAAAGTCACATATGACACTTCTGAAATGAAATCAGAAGTTCCTGACAGAACTTGAGTGAAGCTTTCCGAAGAACAATTTAACCTTTTCTTAATGAGGTCAGCTGCAGATGCAGCTCAATTCTTCTATTTTCAATAAAGTTATAAACACATATTCTCTCTCACTCCTCTCCTCCAATGAATAAAGCATAATTATTTGCCTTATGAAGCTAGAGACATGAAGAGTCTGACCCTGTAGCCTTTATTCAGGAAGAAAGTCCACAGTTATTCAAGTACTACTCTTATGTTTGATAGGGATGTTTCTTTAAGGACTTATCTGTATAGTGGCTACAAGATAAAGCACAAAGTAAGAACCTAAATTCTGATCAAACTCTTCCATGCAAATAATAGTACAAATTAAGACAAAATAACTTTTATTTTAGGTCTTTTGCCTGCTTCCCTCTGCTTCCAAAGTATGCTGGTATTCCATTTCATCTTTAAGATTTAAGACTCTCAAACCACCACACAGTAAGGCAATTTCTGAAAGACCAATAACCAAAAAACTAAGTTAAATTGTCACTAACACTTAGCAATTCAAATCAAAAAGATGGATGCAAATCTTTCTGTGAGTACAACAAAAAAATACTAGGAACTGGTAGGATTTAAAGTAGTGTGATTTTTCATTAAAGTGTTCCAGATACAGTCATCAAGACAGAAAGCAAACAGTATCAAGGAAAATGTCACTGCCTGCTGGTTTGGGTGCTTCCTCAGAGTAAGGGACACCTTGGTTCCTATTCTTCTGTTGAGGGCTTTTTGGAATATGTTATCTAATGTAAAAATTAAGAAAAAAAAAGTCTGTGAAAAAGAGGTACCTTCTTTTCCTGAAAAATAATGTACCAATTATCTATGTCCTTAACAGATATTTAAGTGATAGTGCACTTGTAAAAAACGTTGAAAAAAATAATTTTTTTAAATATCCTAAGATCTCTTCACATGCCTCAATAATTTTTTCTTATTTTTTCCACTTATTTTTCTGAAACTTGCTCTCCTCTGCAGAACTAATTCATCTCACGATAATAAAAAAAATGAAACTTAAATCAGTTGTGTACTGCTGTGGCAGAAATGAAGTATATACTCCAAAATCATAGTGAAGGGTGTGGTAAGAGTACACAAATGATTGATAGATCATGATTGTATTACCATCAATGGGATCTTCTGCTGTTCAGGCATAACTTCTTTCTCAGATGCTTTGTCTGCAGATGGAGAGCTAAAAAATTTAGAGATGTATTAGATTTCCAAGAAGTCTATTTTCAAAATATGCAGGATGAGAATACCAGTGCCACTGTGGAAATTTCCCATCAGTCTGAACGGGACCTAGTACTAAAATGTCTTGAACAGTTTAGAAAATTTCCGCCAGACTTCCATTCACATAATAAAACCAAGTTATAGTTAATTTTGAAGGATGACAACAGTCTACATAGGCGATCCAAATCCATTATTTGGCTGCATGTTTACAGGGGATAGCTAAATTATCCAAAATAATTGTTCAGAATTGAGAATGGAGCTGATCCTCTACATTAAAAGCATACCAGGAAAATATGTGACCCACAGTCAGGAAATCAATAGTTGCAATATGAAGCTGAAGCTATCACAATTCCAGCCTGATGAAATTCCTACTTTTTTCTAGTATGAAAACAGAATTAGACATGCAGGCACTGAGGACACAAAATAAAAGATTTCTCTTTATGAGGTAGTAGTAATAAAAACAAAACTAAATCAAAACAAAACTTTTTAACAAAAAAAAATTATCTTTGCATGATGTATTAATAAATTAATTGAAAAGCATGAGACTACAGGGGCAACAGTGGGGAACTACTTGCATGCTTATAGTGGTTAATTCTTTAGAAGACAGAAAGCACAACTATACACTAGAAAGAGCAAAGAAAAGAAAGAGGGGACAACTATCCCCAGTTAGATCTCACAGTTTGGATTTAGTGGTGCTTTGTATCCAATATGTATAGATGAAACTAGTTGCTCCAGAGAGAAGACAACAAAATATGCCAGTGCAAGACAGAAAATCACATTCTGTCCTAGCTTTTGCTAAGGCATATCTAGAATAATTCCGAATAAGTACTCTGGTTTTATACAAACATAAATGAGATCAAAACATGTTGCTTTTATGAAGATACTGTTATGATAACATGTAAATTCCACAGTTTAAACATAAAGTTTTAATCTCTGTACCTGATCTCACCAGTCTGCGGTTGAATTTCCACATACTGCTTGCAGTGATTTTTCCTTTTCCTTCGAACAGGAGTGTAATACCTGTACTCTGACAGGAAAGATTTAGCATCCGATATTAAAGTACGTGGAGTAAAAGGTTTTCGGCTATCAGTAAAGAATTCGGAGTGCCTGTCCAGAAGATCCCCACTGCATACTTTGGAGCTGCTTTGTTGATGCTTCTGGGAACGACTAATGCTCACAAAACTATCAGTGGAGCAACTGCATGAAAGTCCAGACCACTTTCTTGGTGTACCTGAGGTACTGGCACTTGAGTTTGAGTCACATGTATTAGATGTATTCCGAGAAACATTTCTGGCATATTTTACTGGACTAGAGTGAACAAAGCCATGCTCTCTGTAAGGAGACAGCGCTCTTGATAGGTACTGTTCTTGCCAAGCACAGGGGGAGAGACTGTCTTTGTCTTCTGCTTCCAAGAAACCCTATAAAAAATTGAAACAAGATTTGATTGCTTTGCAAGTTACCAGCTTTGCTCGAATTAGTACTCCCAGCTATTATTGTTACCAACTTGGAGGTATCTTCTATATAAAAAATTTCCATTTTTGTAAAGTCAAACAGGTTTCAGAGCAGCCCCAGAGATAACAGATTTTAAAACCTAGTAATTGTAAATAAGATAGTAACAAGAAAATGGTTTGCTTCAGTAGCAGAACTTTGGTGCTTTGTTACAGAATATTGATGGCCACATCAAACCAAGAGTTTCAATCATTTTAGTCCAAAGACTCAATATGTTTTTAAAAGACATGGAATCATTGCATTGAGGCAAATTATTTTATCTGGGTATGCCCTGTTCATACCACCTGAGCGAGGTAAGATAGACATTATCCACAATTATCCTACTGACTAGTTCATAGTGTGTATTCTCTTCCAGTGCTGAGTTGTTGCCTCTGTCTCCAAATCCTATTCGCTTCCAAGCGTATCACATAGCAGCTATCTTATAAGATGTATATTCTGTAGGGGGCACTGCTTTCTGATTCAGTTTAGACTGACATGGAAACTACTGTACTGTGGTTTAAGACACAGAAAAAGAAAACTATAACCTTTGTGACCCTTTTCTTCCTGTAGCTGAGAGATGCACATCTTTGGTAGCGCTACATGAGCACATGATGTTACCTTGTGTAATGGCATCCTGCTCCATGAGAAATGTCCTCATTGCTATAATAATACAAACAATCATAACGTCCTCCAGCAGACACAGTCAGATTTCTATCCTGTTCTCCTTTGGGTTTCTCAACCCAGCAGGTACATAAGCAGCTGTGAAACTTTCCCTCTAACACTAAAGAATGCCAGTAGTGCAAGTAGTTAGCTTACTACAGTTAAACAGGACAGAGAACAATGTGCTGAGTTTATGAATAAATATACTGAACTTCAGGTGATGGTAGAGAAATGGTATTACTTCTCCTGCTTCTTAATTGTTCAACACATGAGAGTTTAAAAATGTATTTCAATGCTCAGAAGCAAACTCATATGCAATCTTACTTTAAAAGGATACAGTTGAAAGGCTACTAGTTAGACAACAAACTAATAGAGACAAATCAGTAGTATGTGGTGGTATGGCTAAGGTAAGATGTAGGCAGTGTGTGGTTCAGACTAAAATTACGGTCAGCTAACTCACTCCTCACCAAAAGAAGCGAAGTACAGGTCTATCTTATATGCAGGTTGAAATGCAGGTGTGTCAATTCTGGTTAGTAACAATGCCTAGTTGCAGTTTTCAGTAACTATCTATTTGGTATAGGATCTATCCAAACAAAGCTCACTGATCTGGAAGACAATCAAAACAAAATGGGAAACCCTACAGCAAAAGCTCATCTATGTGTCTCTTCCTCTTAGAGATCTGTACAGTTACTTTTAAGTCTTGAGTATGTTAAAAGTTAGTGAAGTGGAGCACTTCAACAAATATTAAGAGTAGTTAATAAAGCGGAAGACAGCTACACCAGAGACTAGTGATGAACATGAACATAAATCTGTCCTGTAGAACGTGATGGGGAATTTTCCAACACATTCAATTTTAGAAGGACTGAGTTTTATCAGAAACGTCATGTTAATGTGAGGGATAAGAAAACAGTCATTAACCTAAAAATAAAATTTTGGTAACTCAGTCTATAATTGAGAAAGGTTAAACAATGAATTATTTGGAAAGACCATGCTGTTTTTTCTGCTTTCTGAAAACAAAACAAAAACAAACCTCAAAAAACCCACCCCCAACTTAATGCTTAAAAAATTCAACATTATTCTTTGATTGTATTACGACACTGTGACAAAGACAGAAACACAACTAAATCTAAGTGATATTTCAAGCTTTTTTTTTTTTTCTTTGTCAAACAGGAAAGAACAATTAAATAGAAAGGAATTTTATTTCTGTCCTAGAGAGAATTTTGAAAAATTTGCAAGTTCAGAGTATAAGTACCTGGACAGGGTATGTGTACTAGTAAACATGCTTTACAATGTGTCTAAAAAGTTAGGAAGCATCTTAGCAAGACAGCTGTTATATATTCTTTTCCTGTCTAGGATACAGCCATCCACTGAATATTCTGTTGATCCATGAAAGGTATGTGTGACATTTTATGATCTCCAAGGACAGCCATATTGCAGTATTAGAAGATTAAATCAGAAGCCTAGAAACAATCAGAATTTTGTATAAACTAATTTATTTCATCCACATGTATAACTATTTATGCAATTCGAGTTCTGTCACACACAACTGCATGATGGAGAAGAGGTGACTAATCTTGTGTGTACTCAAACTACCCAGCAATGCAACTCCCAGAGAAAGTGCTTGCACCTAGGTCCTGCAACAGTGAGGCGGACAAGCTGAGGATAACGTTATTCTGGAAAATCTCACTGCCATACTGTGCAATCAGTATAATACAAGGCAAAATAACATCTCTTTATTATGCTTCTATCAAACAAGTAAAAACTATTAAGGAGAAGCATTACATTACTGAAGTCAACTGAAGGAACTGCTTCCCTATGGAAAGCCTGAGAAAGAGTGGATCCAGCATGATATCACTTAAACATACACTGTGACACACATTTGTTTATGACATATTACCCTAACTGCCAACTGAAAAGATTCACAGATTCACCCAGCAGCCCATCCTGATCTCACAATTAATCCACATGGAAATTATTTTGAGAGTCTGAAGGAGGGATTCATTGGATCTCCAGTGGTGCTTCATTGCCTAAGCTCAATATAAACCTGGAGAAAATCCTTAAGAACACTTCACTTTTTGAAAATAATCACATGATTAAGATGTGGGTTGAAGGCTGGATGTGTGATTTTCCCCACCAGTAAGTGACGGTGGAATGAATGCCAACAAAACCAGCAAAATCAACTGTAAAAGAAAGTACCTGTGGGAATTCTGCAACATTATTAGTGAGACTTTTGAGTTCTCCAACTGGGGAAGGTGGGGAGGGGGAGAAAAAAAAATAAAAAAGAAACTTAGAAATCCCTGTATATTTGTTAAAAATTAATTTAACTGTAAACTAGTAATATATAGCACAGCATAGTAATACATTTCTACTAAGCTAGTAATATATAGTATATTAACCTATGTAGCTCATAGTATAAATTGTAAACATGCAGATATTTTCTATTCTAGCATTCAATTCCGAAAAAAGGTGTTCTTAAATGTTCAATGCAATATCACTTTTATCAACGTTGCATTTTTTCACAACACTCTTACTGTTACTGCTTTGAATCTACACTACTCCGTTTCTTCCCTTTCTGAACTGCTCGATCAACACAGTGAATATATGTTTTGTGGCATTCAGTAAATGCTACTTAAATCACAGAACACACTGTTATCATACCATATATTTCCTTCACAACAATTCCACACAAAAATATTCTCCCAAATCAGTAGACTTATCTGTGCTACTCCAGTACCCCAAAATGTTCAGTTGCTGATTCCTAATGCAAAGAGATTTTTTTTTTAGTTAACTGAGCCAAAATAAGCCCTCCTTGATGGTGTCTCATGTGAGCCAGCTTTATTTTACTACTACAGCATAATTAAATGCTGAACTGATAACATGCAGTAACAATGCCAAACAAATGCCTGCGTTAGCAAGCAGTATAATAAGGTTTAACAGTGCGACTGTTTGCCTGTAAAGTAGTTGCAGTGGTAGCTCTGCACTACAGAAAACAGATAAGACTGGAAAGTTTCAGAATCCACCTATATAGATGTTTTGAAAAGCTAATTCCATACCTTTCAGTATATATTATGAGCAGCTTAATTTTTCTTGTGTACTTTTTACTGTCAGTGATTAAAACAGTTCATGGAGCTGCAATATAAATTAGACTGTAGAAGCATTTTTGAACGTATGATGACTGGTGCCCCACAATATGCAAAATAATAATAACAATAAAAATATTCATTAATATTGGCTAAAACTACACAACTACACCTCATGAAAGCCATATGTTCTATTCCTTGGACCCAGTTGAGTTGTTTATCCT
>NW_010119465.1:0-23890 GCF_000699245.1 Pterocles gutturalis | reverse complement strand
GGAAAGAGACAGGGTAAACATGGCAATATCCTGAATTTAAGCATTCCTTATTTATGAGGAAGCTTAGGGTGGTTCTTTTCTTTTCTTCCTCAAACATATAATAAGTAGAGCAGACCAAGTAGCTAACGTAGTGACTAGATAGTAGAACTGCAAACCAAAGCTGATTTGTGTCAGTCTTGAGATGTACGCATTCAAGTACCGAGAAAGAATGTGTTTTGAAGCCGTTGTCATGGGGTAAACCTTTACTGCCCAAACAGATAGGCAGTTCAGCCTTCAGATACACAAAGAAACAATATCAGGAACAAGGAACTATGTTGGTGACTTCAAAAAGATTTTAAGGAATGTGAGAGATACTGTTTGCCTGCAATCTGTCACTAACCTTTCAGAAAATTATTTGTACATCTGTGTTGGTATAGGCAAATTAACTGTAAGCAAGTATGTTCGTTTTTTTTCTCTAATTTGTATCTATAAAAACATCAGATGTTTAGCTGAGGAAAAAAAAGACAAAAACATTCCCACAAATATGCAGTAACACGCTGATTGAAAGATTTTTAGCTCTATTCTTCAGATACAATTAAAAAAAATATTCCATGGAAGTACCATAACTTTGGACATGAGCACTATCAAAAACTAGAACAAATATAATCTGGGAGTCAAAAATTTTTACACCTGTCTTGATAACCAATATATGTTCCTATTCTGTTGATTCAACCAACTGTAATTTATTTTGAAAGATATAAATTTACTCAATGATATATTTCAGCAATAATAACCCCCCTAAAGAGGTTTCATAAATTACATATTTATGCTTCAATTTTATTAGTCGCAAAACTGTGGTAAATGGAATATTAGTTGCAGCAAGCTTGTATAGAGAGGACCCTGAACCTTCACAGAGTCTGTGGAAGAGAAAGTTCAGTAAAACAGATCAAAGCATAAGGCTGTCATCTGATGGGCAAGAGAAGTAACATGGAAAAAGAATCCAGATTTCTAAGTTACATTTACTTTCTAAAATAAGTTTAGCTTCTGAACTCAAAAGTTCAGCTCCCTTATGAAAACCTAACTTAGAAAAGAAAGCGTGATAAATCTATTTTTACACAAAAGGTCCAAAGGCACCTCTCACCGGGGTCCCTGAAGTTACACCAAGATGAATTTAAGTCTTGAAATTAACTTGTTCTTGTATGAAAAGGTCTTCAACAGAATAGTTCATCTACCATCATAAAATGAGACCAGAGAAATACCTTGTGAACTGCACTGTCAACGTACAGAAGCTTCATTTTTGTAATAAACGAGTGTCCAATTCTTTGAACTTGAGACAGCTCAATTTACAAGCCACTTTAATATTGCTGTAAGTGGGCTGAGTGCCTGCTCTCCGCTGCCTGGACAGAGCAAAGGTTTCCTGTAATAAGCAACGAGCTGCCTTTACAGTTGCTGCTCTCATAACCCCCTTGTATGTCATCTGTTCATTTCATTACACACTTTGATAATTAGTTAAGAATTGAGAAATGCAAGAGAGAAAATTCACACAAATATGTGAACAAATAAGACCTGTAGGAATATAATTAGATCACATACTGGCATCAATAATAGCCATTTTTCTCATTCAAAACTATGTTGCTGTTACATTCTTTCCCTTTATGTGTGTGGTATTCAATTGTATAATGTGGCACGTTCCTACTTTCATCAAATACTGTGATGTTCTTAATAAGGGTTATTATTGAATGTGCATATGGAAATGTATTAATTCAAACAACCAGCATGAGAGGTGATTGTCACTATGAAGCCTGAAAGGAAATCTGTACTGAACATTCCTGATTAAAACATCTGTCTTTGATGCTCAGACGGTTCTTCTGCTTTCTTTAATCACTTACTTCTCAATTCTGACAGAACTAACTCAAGCACAATGCATCTTCAGACTGTTAATATCATAACAGTGTAATAAATCTTTAAATACTAAGCATTTGAGTAGGCATTTCACATAGCCATGTGTGCTGCATACAAAATTAATGAGAGATTAGAAAGTTAATGATGTTTCCTAATCTATATTTCATATGCACAAGCAGATGGTCATAACTGTCATTCTTAAGAAATCAAAAAACAGGCTTGAAGGGGATCTTGAAATGTCAAGACAATGGCAACTATACTTATAATAGTTAAAAGAGAAAAATTTACCCTCCTATGGAGCAGCTTTCCTGCAACTGACTTTTGGCATGGATTAATTTCTGTATAAAACTTCTTTAGCAGACAGAAATGCCCATTAATAGGATTATCTGAACATGGGATAAGAAATACCAAGTCTTGCTCAAATCAGAGATTTTACTCATGGCCAGCTCAACTCAGATTTTCTTGCTTTAGAGATAAGTTATATTAAACTTCATGCAGTTTGACCTGCTGAATCACCCAGATGAATATTTAAAAACCCCAATCAGCTCTGTACGGAAAAATAAAAATTAAAAATCTAGGGATTTCACTAGGATATAGCTTTCCATCTCTGTCAGTGGTTGGAGAGAGTACACGGTAGTGGCATTCCATGCACAGACATTATAGTATTTTCCAGACTGTGTCAAAGAGCCTTTTCTATTGTAAGAATACTTAGAGTAATTCCTTAAAGAAGGAGCACTGGAACAGGCTGCCCAGAGAGGTTGTGGAGTCTCCTTCTCTGGAGACATTCAAAGCCCGCCTGGATGCGTTCCTGTGTGATCTGATCTAGGTGTTCCTGCTCCGGCAGGGGGATTGGACTAGATGATCTTTCAAGGTCCCTTCCAATCTCTAACATTCTGTGATTCTGTGTGAGTATATATATAAGTAATTTGCTGACAGATAAATGAGTGGATACCCACAAATGTGCTGCTTATCTATCCTCAAGCTTTTCAGTCTAAATAAGTCTCTAAATACAAGCTTAAAAATTACATACTCACAAAGACACACAAACACAACTTAGCAGCTTTTCAGCATCCGTGTATGTAGTTTATCATCCTGTTTTGATTAACTTTCACACATGGTGTCAACCATCATTATTACACTACATGGAAAGAGAGGAGCAGAAGAGAAGCACAGCTGTCCCCAGGACATCTTATGCTTTCCCTGCCCCTCTACTCGACTGTGAGAGATAAACTACTGCCCTTGAAGTAATTTAGTTGCTAGAGATCCCATCCAAAGACTGCTCTGTTGTGCCATTTGAAAATGAGCCTGCTCCTTAGCTTCTAACTTAGGTCTTCTGCTAAAAGTAGAGAAATGCATGACACACCATAAACACCTATCATATCTTAACCCATGGCTCTAGATGGAATCCTTTTATCTGTGATCAAAATACTCTCTTTGATTAAAATCACTGATTATTTCAAAAAGTCAGTCATGAAATCTATATAACCACAACCAAAATAACTTTCTCAGTTCATTACATATCATAGCAGATTCTCACATTACAGTAACTTTATGTTTATAACTAGATATAACAGATAAGGAATTCACTCTTCTTGTGCACTTAAATCCTTGGTACAAAACAGTCAAAGAGCAAGCCAGTGAGGTTCAAGACACACTATAGGTATTCAGTTTCATAGTTGGCTCAGTGTATGATAAAATACACTAAAAAAACCACAGAGGTTTTGAGAAAAGTATAACATGTATTATACAATTTAGAGGAATTATTTTTGCCTTTTTTTTTTCACAGCCTCAACTGAAAACCATTTCTGTGCTCTATTGCAACATTAAATAATAATACATGCAGCTACATGAAAAAATAAAATTATTAAATAAAGGCACCAGACTTACCAGAATGCATAAAAAGTGAATGCTAATGAATGATGCCTTTTGAAAACAGAAAGTCAGGTGCATACATCAAAGCTGGTTAGCATGTGTTTAGCCTATAATCTAGTCAGACATTGACCTTGTCAGAGATACAAGGCTTATTACATTTTTATATACATATATATATATGTATCTATGTTACTCATAAATTTATATACATTACCATATGCTTTAATAGGCATCCTTAGAATTTGTTTTACAACTGTCAACTATCAATATATCCTGATGGCTAGAGAAATACAATTAGAATGGCTAACTCATCCTCACAATGCATTAGAGGACATCTAATCACTGAAGTAGAAGAATCCTCCCTTGGTGTACAAACAAGCATACAAAATCAAAGTATATTTTGGCAAATAAAGTAAATTTTAAATAGGGCTTCATTTTTAGCACAAAAATATGACAGCCCAATTACTTCCATTACCTAGCCTTCTACCAGAAGGCTCACTTACAATTTTCACTTCTTACTAACTCACTGGTGCTCTTGTTTATATGACAGAGAAACATATTTTGTAAATCAAGCAATCAATGATTTGATTAACAAAGTGCCAAGCAGTACTTCAGTGAAGATTACCCTTTGCATTTGTAAAGTTAAAAAAACAACCTTGAGGCAAAAAAAAAAAAAGTATTATATACAAAAATTACTTTTTATGTGTGGTTAAACATTATTTGGCAAGTCTCCCAACATCACTTTCTAAAATATACTTTTCAATTGATAACTTGAAATTCAGACTCAGTTTGTTGAATTATGCCCTGAGGCTAGCACACATAAGGAAAGCTGCAGTTCCTGTTGTCACTTGTCAGTAATTAGAAGAACTGGGAAAAAGAAAAAAGTGACAGTCTGTTATAATGCTATATTAAAGACAAGTGCATCCTTTCATTTTAAAACTGAGGATTTATGCAGTAATGAGAGAGACATTATAGAGCACACTTTACTTGGTTTTGCAATGAAATAATTTAAGGAACTCTTCCTGCCCTGAGTTTGCAGAAAATAACATGGAAGGACAAAAATGGTATTAATAAAAAATAAAATTTGCATTTTAAATATGACATTTCCTTCCTTTTCTTATGCATGCCTGTGCTTTCATCCATAACTAAGAGCCATGTACTAAATTTCAAAGCATTATTTCTCTGCACTGCAACAAGGCCACACTCAAACTGTCTGCTAAGAAAAACAGTCACACAGAAAGAAACCAGTGGCAAGTTTTCTGTACTACTGGGAAATGTTCTACAGCTCTATGGGTATTTAAACAATATATGGAGTATTTGCTGCTAAAATCAAGAGTTAAAACATCAGTCTGTTTTAAGTTGCAATTGCTCCTTTACAGCAATTAATAAGATAATGTCATTTATGTATTTATTATTTCGAAATATACACTGCATATCTGGATGAAACGCCAGCCGAAATAAGTGAACCTATGTATATAGACAGAAAAGCACTTATTCCGATGGCTTAATTACTATTTTCACTTTCAGTAACTGCAATTTAAGCACATAGTATACTGTTAGATATGAAATGTATTTCCAAAGTAGGACTTCCATGATACAGAAAAAAATAGAAGATTCTTGATTCCTCTACTAGGAAGGTTAGTGGTAACGAGAGTTCTGCCTTAGGAAACAGTAGAAAGCTCTGTAATGACAGAGAGGATACGGGAATGTCAGCTGAGATGAAAGCAAGGGAATTTATGGGTAACTAGAGCTTGGATTTACCACAAGCACTCTTCATCCAGATACCTGCCATCTTTGTCAGAAGGCTGAGACATGCATTTGGTGTTGGGCACATGCCAGGAAGACCCTTGTCTATTTTCTGCTGCTTGAAATATGTTCCCTCTAGAGCTGCTGCATAGCAGTGATCAGCTGTTATTATGGGAGGCAAGTAGACTATGACAGCTACTAAACAAAATTAAAATATCTACCTTTCCAGAAGAGGATGGCAGCAGCCTTTTGCTCCCTCTTGAGCTGGAACGAGAGGAAGTTTTCCACGCATTCATTTCCTCTTCACACCTTGCTATCTTCTTTTTCAGTTTCTCTCTTCTTTGCTGGTCAGCAACTTAGGAAAGAGATGAAGTTTGTCAGATGCAAATAAAAATATTATTCTTTTTTTTGTCCTAAGTGATTTGAAAATGTCTTAGGGTTTTCCAATTGCTCAGCAAAGTCAGATTATTGAGCTATGTTCCACTTCCAACCCATGGCAGTTATAAAAGTTACCTCTATTCTTAAAAGAAAAATATTAAGAGTATGCTAATAGCTGAAGCTGCATCTTAGCTGAAGCTGTACGTTAGCCTTCCTGAAGTATTCTCATCTCACAACTAATACACCACTATGCAGGAATTCCAAGCTCAGTATTGCTAACAGAGCACTCTGCTCAAAAACTCACAAGTTTGCTCTCAGTTTTTTACAGACAGAACTCCTTTGACTGTACTCTCATCTACTATTTCAGCAAAAAAACCACCATGTTTACTGTCAGTAAATTTAACAGGTAAAAAATCCATGCTCACACCATGGAAAAATGGCGAGTATTCCACTAAGTACAGGAACCCATGTCAAAACAAGCATGTTCATGTCAAGAACATAAAAAGTGAAGGCAAACACTGTGAAAGGGCCACTGTCAGATCAGGAGGGGAAATTGTTATCAGTCTACATTTGTCTGCAGTCCAAGACCTTGTTCACAGTGTCCATGCAGCACAGAAGATGAATTAGGTATCTATGCTATCAGATAAAGAGAGGAGCCCAAAGGATGGGTAAATTTTCTGTGTTTGAGTGCTCTCAGTCACCTACATTTGATATCTTGCATAACATAGCCCAAAGTTTTTGTATATTGTGAGTATCCAGGTGCCACAGATGAAGTTCACAAAGTTGAAAAATCCAAATGAGGCTGATGAAAAGCATTAACAATTTAATTTCAAAATGGGAATGAAGAGGGTTTATAAAAGCAAGCATGCTTCTGAAGTCTGTATACACAATGAAACCTGTTTTAACTCTTGACTACATTTCTCATTCACTTAACACAGACCCAAGCATAGGAATGGTTTGTTTGATACAGACAGGCAGACAGAAAGGCCTTTGTGGATTTCTTCTTCAGTTTCATAATGTATTTATATAATACTTTGTTAGACCCCAATCTTCACACACATTACTGTACTTAATGCACGGAAATGTAAATAACTTCATGGATTCATGTGGTACATTCTTCTAGACAGCTGAGAACTACAGCAATCTGAGGACATTTAATCAACCTTTAAAATACACTCATTTGTGTACATTAACTGTACAGACATCTTAATCTCTACGAATTATGTAAGTACATGTATTCATTTTATTAAACATTTTAGTCCCCCTTTAAACTAGAAATTATTCTTTCAGATGCAAAACCCTTGCTCTCATTCCTCAGGGAAATCCATCTTTCTCTTTCTTTCAATTCTTGCAACTGATATGTAAAATACAAAGTAATTTTTTTTCTATGGCTGCTGATGTATTCAGTATATTTTATTAGAGTACTTACAAGATATGAAGTTGCTTTTATTACTGGAAAAATATTAGCTGAAGATAAGCTAAATTATACAACTCAATTAAAAATTTGCCTTGTAACAGAAGGAAACAATGTACTGTACATTAAATAATTAAAACTCAGTATTTTTCTTCCTACACTATCTTATCATGTAGCTATTCCAAATTACTACTATTTCTAATTGTGTTTATCTTTAAAGTTACACATGAGCACTCAAAAATTATCTACAGGTCAGAAGTTTTATATGTCTGAGATAAATAATTATTCACACTGGGCCAACATGTGCACACGTGTGGAAGCTGTAAAAACTCAAGCCTTGCCTACTGCTCAGGTAACATGGTGATGGCTGAAATGAGAGCTGAATAAATAACTAGAGAAATGAATAATGAATATAACGAATGAATGAGAGCTCTACAAAGCAAAAATGCAAATCATACAGAAGTATGGGTGTCTCATTTTCTAAGTGTGAGTAGATGCCTGAAACAGAAATTTCCTTACACTCAAGTGCTTAGGTGGAAACCGGGTTTGTCTAAGACAAGACAGGCTTAAACCCATTTACTGTATGTTCTACCTGCATACCATGGCTTAACAGGAGTTTCTGGGCAAAGTGCAAAGCACTGTGAATATTACTGCAAAATTGAGTTCTTGTCCTTATTCTGCTCTTTACAGGATATAGTCTGAGATTTCACATACATGGATAGACTCTGCCTTTACCACTGGCGTTCAAAGCTATAAAAGCCAATTACTACCATTCTCTTCCAGGACTGCGTGCTACTAGCCTTCTCGGCCACAGCACAGCTTGTGCCCATGAGTAAAGAAAGAAAAAACAGTAAGCATGCCAGGATGCTAAGGCTATCTTTGGTTGTCAGAATGACCCATTGGGACTATGTCACCTGCATGGGAAATGTAAAGTCTTTGCCTAACACCAGTCATACACTGAGCTTAGCTCAGCTAATCCATTAAGTGCATTCTAACAGCTATGAAGTCACACATGTGTACTAAAAGCCAGAGCAGATGGATGCAAAGCAGCATGGCAGAAAATCCCAGCAGTGCACACATCTTGTTGCCAAATTAGAGAATTTTCAGGATAGGCCTGCTGTAAAAGTTAGGAACTGTGAAACCATCAAATCCAGAGAGAAAGAAAACCTTCTTGAACAGAGTGTCGATGTAAACAGACAGCTAGGCGTAAGTTAGGATAGCCCTTAGGCAGTCAGCAAAAATATAGACAAGGGCACAGACACAAGAACATACACGCTGCCAACCTACCACCCCTGACTTCACATGTCCTTTCCTGAAGCAGGGACTGGAGAATACAGTCTTTCTGTTTGGCTTTAGCCAGACAGAAAACAGTATCTTACAAATGGCCTGAACCTTTGCAGCACTGATTACAAGTAATATTACAACTGATGGGTGCGGGCTGAAGATACTTAAGGCTGCCATATATAAACGCTTGTTCTGCAGTTGTGAATATATTAAATGCAGAAAGAATAAGATGAGCATTCAGGAAGAAACATGCAGCTTTACAAGGGAGATTTATCTGTTAATTGGAAAGGTTACTTACTGCTAGAGGTATCTTCTGCTTCAAATCAATCACAGATATGTAGCTTCTTTAGCTTTCAGTGAGGTTAGCAAACTAAATTTGACAAGACTGTCCTTGACATACTGTCATTGACCAGCGGGAACTAAATATCAACTGCATTTGTTAATGCAAACGCTTAATTTCACTGAAAGTAGCTTTTACTGTACATTGGCTCCAGAAACATGACAGTTGTAGAGACAAATATGTGAAAGGTTCAAGACAGTAAGTACCTTGTGACAAATAAAAGAAAAAAGAAAACCACTGGGTTTTTCTCATCTCTAAAAAGGGAAAACTAAATGTTTAGGAACACAAAACTAGAGTCTATAGATCTAAATAACGAGTCTCTCTTACAGCCTTATTAGAGACTTTGAGATCAATTATATCTCACTAACTGCTGTGCTCAAAACCACCACAAAGTTTTATAGTAAAGAGAAAATGTATTAGAATATAAACAATGTAGTGATTTTTGTGTATCAGATAAATTCAGAGTCTGTGAAACTTAGTTCTGTAACTTACTGCACCCACCCCATGGAGCTGTTCTCTTAATTCTGTCAGCAACAAGAAGCAGCACAAGAAAGACCACAAATTTTGGTAGTTTATCTGTAATATTCTTCATAAAGAGCTACCTATAAAACGCTGATCAATCTGTCACAGGAGTAACACTTTCGCTTAGGCAAATACTCTTTTTGCAAAGAGCACACCACACTTACAAAGCAGAGATCACATTGGTGTATTTCCCTGTTAGAATACTCCCTCTATAGGTTTGATTCTTTATTCCTTAAGCCTAGGCTGCAGCAGCGTTTCCAGACACATGCTTAAGAGTTCTTCCAAAACACAATAATTGTACCTACCACGTTCCTAAGCAGCTTGGAGGCTCTGCGCTTATAAGGACAGTATGATTTGGAATGCCAGTGCTTCTCTTTTGCTCTGAATTTCCAATCTCTAAATATAATCATATGTCACACCACAGTACAATCAACAGTTAACCTTCAAGTTATTTCATTTTTGATGTAAATAATCCACAGCAGACAATGACATACTAAGTTAGATTTAAATTGAACTCAGCTTGCAGAACAATGTATCTCAAAAGAAACGGCCAACACTGAGCAGTTCTCCATCGTTCCTATATCAGCTATTTTTGCAGTAACACACTTCTGGTTATTATTTCCCTTATGAATTCTCTTATATAAACAATGTAAACATCAAGCTCATTTCTGCTGAGCCTGAAGTGCCTGCAATGACCATAATTAAAATGTTCAGCATATGAGCTGGTGATATTACTTTTGCAAGCAAGCTCTTCCTTGTGTAAGAATTTTTACTATCATCTTCCTAGCTCTGCACACAACCCCAATACACCATGATCAAAGCACCTGGGGTGAGATCTCATCAACTGCAAACTGAATTTTGCCATTGGGTGTGAAGTTCAGGTTTCTCTTAAGTTTAAATCTAAATTTCTTAACACAGAAATTTTAATTTTTATATCTCTAAGAGATGATTCTGCAGTCCTTCACATCCAATATCAGTAGCACTGCTTCATCAAATAAGAGGAATCACCATGCAAAAAAGTTGACAAAGGATTTATTAAGGGCTTGATGCTACAGCCTTGCTTGTATCAAATAGAAAGTAATGTTTGTATCAGGGTATGTACATCAGAAATGTGATACTGCTTGGCAAAGCCACTAATGGCAGAATCTGGCCATTGCTAAAGCTTGGAAATAAAGCCTAACAGTGGGACATAAATCCTTCAGAGGAATTTCAGGAGAGACTAGAAGCACAGGATTAGCCCAATCTATCCACCTCCAGTCCTTGCATGGGGTCCTCATCCAACAGACATTCTCGTAGATACCTCTGTCAGCCATATGAAGAATGTAGCAGCCTGCGCACAGCCTGCTACACAGAAATTGTGAAATGCTGCACCGACGCTGAAGAAAACTTCTGAACCTGCTCTGGTAAATCTCCATTCGTGTGCCCTAGAGGGAGGTCGGACTGGCTTCTAGGTGGGTCTGGACAGTGGATTTTGTCTCAGGCTACCACTGAGGCAGCCCCCAAAGACAATTTAGACATATTGTACTGAGATAATGCTGACAATAAGTGGAAAGCATATTTTTATCCTTGTTCTCTGGTATGCTATAGCATTTTGTGATCCTCAGTAATAGTGGTAAAATGTATAAAACCAACAAACCCCGCAATGGACAGATGGTAAAGCTGGATAAAATAAATTAAAAATCAGGGACACATTTTCAATAATAATGATGGTTAACTACTGAAACAACTACAAAAGAAAATGATGTTTTCTCTATTTCTTGGCCTCTGGAGGTCAAGACTGCAAGCCTTTCTTGTTCATGTGCTTTATTTACCATATTCAGTATGGTTGAGTTCTGCATTAGCACATCTTGATGAAATTTTTGGTCTGGACAACTCATGAGGCCAGACGAGATGATCTCATGTCTTTTCGCAACCACAAACTCTGTGAAAAATGTATTTTTGATGTACTGAATACATATCTAAAATGAATTACCTCTCATAAAAAAAGAAAGAAAACATTTCTGTAGAAGAAACTTTAAAGTTAATAACTTATGTAAAAAGAAAGTAAATTACTACAGTTAAAAGTACAGGCTCATAAAGATTTTTTACACAGTAAGTTTTCCTGCTCTCCAAAAATTCAGACTTGACAAATGTACTAGAATATGTTTCCAAAGACATACTTGAACTCTGAAAACATATATGTTAGAATTAGCTGAGTGTTTGATTTTAAAGGACTTATTTTAGTTGCTTATAACATTAATTTTCAGAAATGCATACGTAAGGACAAGACTCAACAGAAAGGTTAAGAATCAAAGGTAGGGAGATTTTATGAAAGCTTCCTGTAAAACAGCAGCAACAACAAGACATGTAAGACAGCTTTTCATAAATCTCTGCTTTTCATAGCATATAGAGTAGACAGAGTTAATGTAAAATATGTATGTGATCACATGAAAAATTAAAATTTAAATACAGAATTAAATAAGAATATACATTTAATAATATTTTAACTTGAACATAACCCCTAATCTCCCCAGAAGTCCGAATTGTTGTCTTCCCCCAGCCCTCACTTCTCACCCCAAGTATTTAAGTTCCATCAGTGCTAAAACAGATTTCTGGTGGGTAACTTCTCAGAATACTTTTTTTTTCCTTCTTCTCCCCGCCCCCCGCCTCAGTATCAGAGACGTACATTTCCAAGCACACTAATCACTGGGTTCAGTCTGTACTATCAGTATGCCCGGTGGAAAAATCTCTAAACATACAGGTTGAAACGTTAGTACTGTTAGAAACCAGGCATGTGTAGCAGCAGCTGTCTTACTTGGCATAGCTTTTGTCAAGTTTTCTGGCACAAATTCCACAACCACATATTTCTAATGGCCACTGGTATCAATCAACATGCTTGGACTAACTCTGAACATAGAAGTTTCACATTTCAAGAAGTTTCACATTTTAACAACTATTTTAAGTCAATAAGGCTGATCTAATACACAAGAACATGCTCACTGCTAGTCCAGTGGCATGGCAGCTTGCCTACTTTGCTGCCAGCTAAGATACCAGGAAAAGAACAGTGGAAACTAAATCCACCTTAAGGACAGAACACATTCAGTTGGCCAGGGAGAATGCCAAATACAGTATCGTGTTTAATCCTTAAACACTAATGACTGATTCATGGCAACAACCCCAAAGGGAAATACTCACCTGCTATTTTAGCAGTACATGAAGCACATTTTCAGGGGACCTTTTTTAACATTATCTGTAGGAATAATAAATCTTAGCATTTCAACCTGAAAATTTACCCCCCTTCCCAAATCTTTTTTGAAATAGAGGGGGAACGGAAACCTTATTTGGGATGCAATATGTAGGAAGACAAGGAATACAAAAAGGAAAAAGTAATAACATGCCTCAGCTGAGGCAATTACAAGCACAGATCTACTGGGAGAATAAAACTGTAACCCCCGTGACCTCAGTGACACTACAGACATTCCCCTGATATTCAGTCATACTGATGTTGCAGCTGTGCTTGGACAAATTATATGTCCCATCTCCAGCAAGAAAAAAGAAATTGGTTTGAAGATATTCTAAAAATCCTTTTCCCTTACTTTCTTCCTCAGTACATTTTCAATACTCTTACTGCCTGAGCTATTGGCTGTCATCTCCACATAATCCATTTCAGAAAAGGCAGAGGAAGAAAAACTATTCTCTGGTGGATTGCCAGACACTACAAACGATACCCTGCACTGAGCTTAACACCTGAACACGTAACACTTGGTTGCACTATTACTACAGTACAGAAATCTGTAGTTCTTGATGAACAATACATAGAACAGTAGGAAAGAACCCCAACCACTCTAATTTTAGGTATGAAATAAATGGAAATAATTTTCACTTTCATTCTGAAGATCTAGAGTTTATACAAATAGCAAAGATACCGGATAAGGGATGCCTGAGTAGTCTTAACCTTAAATACCTTGAAGCCAGCAAGTCCAATAACGAAGAATTTGAAAGTAGATGTGCCCCAAGGAATTATCTCTTTGCTAACTCCGTACAAATTTCAGCCTGTGTGGCAGAGTTTCTGATCTGTTTATAAAGTGATCTCAGGTGACAAATCATATGAAGAAAGCAGGTCAGAAAAAAATATCAGTTACATGCACACACTGAGTTCAGATATTAATCCTCAAACATTTTTATTACGAAAGGATAATCTTAAGTATCTGGTACAAATGCATACATGAAAATCCTGACCTACGGCAGTTGAGAAACTTTTGCCATTGACCATCATGAAACAATAATTTCAACTATGGCATCTAAAACTCTTATATTCCACCACCCAAAAATTGCCTTTTAAAACTAGAATTACCAGGATAAATGCTTTGAAGTAAATTCAGTTATAATCCTGACAGTGTTTGAACTGGACATCTGGAAAAAATCTTTTAACTATGCAGATATTGCAACACTGGAACAGGTTACTCAGGTTGCAGAATCTCCATCCCTGGAGGTTTCCAAGACTTGGCTGACTGATCTAGTGTTGGCAGAAGTCCTACCTTGAGCAGGAAGCTCAAAGAGGACTAAAGGACCGCCCAAGATCTCTTACAACCAACATTTCTGTGATTACATGAAAGCAGGTACGTGACAGAAGTTGAACTTCTGAAACATTAGGAGAAAGTATAATGCATACAGACTGAGCTGTTGAAGATAAATCACGAGACAGGAAATTATGAACCCCTGTCTCTCATCGCTATTGGGTTGAAAGACGTTTGTCTGAAATAGTAGAAATGGTAAACAGAACCAGCAAGCAAGCTATATAACTTCTAGCCTTGTGTCCGGGGCAAGTGTTGAATTCCAGTGAAATTACATGTTGAGACATTTCTCTCACTCTTGCAAAAAAGAAATGGGAATCTCCTACTGCAAGAAAAACAAGTGTTTGCAGCATTTTATGCAGACAGTTGAAGATGAAAATGTAATTGGGAACATTTTTCAGCACTGCAAAGTAAAAACACTATGTTGAGGAATATTCTAATAGAAATATATTGTTTACAGGTTTGCTTTATTACTTTGCTTTCTATCTTTCACTTGGCACTCTCTCATTTTTATTAGAGAACATGAAGCATCTGACAGAATAAAACCTGAAAACTGGGGCAGAGACATAATACTGTCTTGAGAAGCCCCTTTTAGGGGAGAAAAATACAACATTATTTATTGCTTTGTTAAACAGATTTTTAAAAATAGCAAATTCATTGTCACTTTATAATTGCACAATTCCTCACAGTGCAGAACATCAAGCAAACAAACTGTATGTTAGAATTGAGCTAAATCTAAGGATAAAGCACTCTAATCACACGGGAACTCAGCTCTGGGAGACTGAGAAGTAAGTCCAACATTTCTTCCAAATGAATCCTTGAGCTACGATGTTCACCTTCACTTTATGAGCTAGCCCTACTTTGGCAATATTAATAAATTTCAACTAAGCAACAAGTAGCACTCCCAAGTCTTAGGCTAGAATAATAGAAGGTAAATTGAGGATTTCTTTTTTGTAATCAAAGAGTTTATTTTTTTTTCCCTAGCTTCAAGGTTTTTTTCTTTGTGAACAGGAAACATCTTCTAGGGCTGTGTTGGCTGTACGCATGTTCTAATAAGATAAAACACAGCAGCAGGTTTTTACAGCCCAGTTTGAAAATAGGTGAAAAAGCTATTTAGCAAGGATTTAGTGTACCAGTTTTATCAAACAGATGGGTAAAAACAAAAGCAGCAACAAAGGTGAAATGTTTCCGTCACACCATGTATAGGAGATTAATGTTCTGTCTGTGACCAGGACAGAGTTACATAGTCAGACATGGGTCTGAGTAAGATGAACTGAAAAGAGAAACATATTGCACAAAGCCTTGCTATCTGAAATGGAAATTTCCTCATTACAGAGCACACCTGCTAGTGTCGTGACAATTATCAGTTAAGGTTAAGGCACTGCCTCTGTCTCCCAAAACAAACTCATTATTCAGGGAAATTCACTCTGGTGTGGAACACACAAGCTATCAGCTCAGAAGCTTTTTGTCTGTAAAGACAGCAGACTAAAATAAATGGACATTTGTTGTTGTTGAGAAAGACCCAAGACCTGAAAAGGTATGGAAGAATAATTGTTAACTAAGGAAACTAAGAAATATTCTAGCAGATGCACAAGGAAAAGCTACATGATGTTTTTATTACACAAACACATAGGTGTAAATTTTCTTCTTACACCAACCCTGTATTTTCATGCTTGTTTCAAAGCAAATCTTGGTAGAACTGGAGCATGAGAAGGAAGATGTTTTTAAGACGACTCTGCAGAACAGGTGATCTGAAATTCCTACTCCTATCTGCAGACTCTAGATACCTCTGCGATACTGTTGCTATTTGTGCTACACTTTTTTAAAACAGAAGGCAAGCCACATACAGCATATTTGATCCTGGTGCAGCTTGTTGCTTAATTCAGTCTCAATACATTGTGCAGAAGTACTGAAAAAAATTCTAATGAAATTGAGTCTTTCTGCCAAAAGGATGACCGATTTCCTGCATTAGCTCTAGTTATTCTGATCATTTTACAAGGCAGTATCACTCTGGCTTGACTGGATTTGAGACTAACCACAAAGTATTCTGTCCTCAGAAGATTTATCTTTCCATCCTAAAAGAATACTTTAATTTCTTCTCAGCAGTTGTAATTAAATATTGAATTGGAGAAAAACAACTTTCTCTAATTGCATTAGAGAAAGACATCCGAAAATAGAAATATACCTTTGATATTTTAACAAACAGCTGCTATTTATCTCCTTTGACTAATGCACTTCATTTAGTATTCCCTAAATCTATGATTTGATTGCTCTTCAGCTAACACTATGAAGTAAGGTTACAGTACTGGTATCTTTAAAGTTTCAGTTCCAGTCCACAGGTGCCCACATTCCCAAAATTCCTCTTGACCTTGCACTAGTAAGCTCTCTTCCTGAAAGTTCAAGCTCACATCATATCAGAAGAAAGCAGAGAGAAAATGCTGAAATTTCTCCTACATGCTCCATTAACTGTGTGGATGAAAAGGATCGTAAGCAAAATTAGTTGTGATTATAAGCACAATTAATCACTAACAGACTAGGTCCATCTCACTAGCATTACATTCACTGCAGATCCTTACAAATAGCTGGAGCAGTGTAAGAAAAGCTGAGGAAACAAGCACATACATGAATGCTTTATTAACGGCTATATATATTGTCACTCTTCTACTCCTCTGCCTCTTTTGTAAAGTTAGTTTTACAGAAGCTTTTGCAGAGTTAATGTATCACAAATACTTACGTTTGATGCTGGCCAACCTACTCTTGGGCATTGAACAGTCTACAACAGCTGAAAATAAGAAAAAAAATAAATGTGAGTGATTCAGTATCTTAGTATTTGTGGTGGCTAGAAAGAAGCAGCAATAAAACAACAGAACAAAGACTAATTTCATTAGAACACAGCAAATTTTCTATTTTAAAAATTACTGTGTATTTAAAGTATTAGACTGATATTAATGCAGTCAGAAAATTTTCAAGATAAAGGTGTTAAAGTAAAATATATATTTGAAGGAAGAATCCTCATTTAAATTTAGATTCCTTACACGAGGCTTCTATACATTTTGTGCTAATGGCATTTAACTGCACATCTGAGGATACTGAGTATGTTGCATGGCAGATAGATGACAGCATATTTGTCAGCATGGACTCTGAAGAATCCAAAGCCCCGGTGTACCTTTCTTTAAAGCAGACATTAAGGAAAGGAGGGATGATTAAGAGAATCAGCAGAACCACCTCCAAAACCCTATTTCTGAAAATACCGAGAAAAAGAAGTGTACAATGTTTTAGGAGGCATTGAAAAACATTTCTCTTTTAACTCATATCCTGCAAAATTTTAAGCATTTATTTTAAATACTCAGGACATCCTGCCAAGCCCTAGCATTAATATCTCTAGGACCAAGATCCCCAAGACAAGTTTATGCCACGAAGAATGAAAATAGGCTGTGAACTGTAAACAACATTATCAACCATCTACAGACTTTTCTGAGCTCTGTGCATGGTATTAACTTTTTAAACACAATATTCCGTACTCATTATATGACCTTAAAAAAATAACTTTGGTTGTAATTCAGTTTGTTTTCATTTATAGCACTGACAACGTGGTATTGCCAGTTCATAGTGGAGTAAACAAACATTTCTAAATCTGAAAAATTTTTTATCAGGATCTTGACATAATTGAAAACCATACAAAGACGTACAAGTTCAATAGGCTTTTAAGTTCCAGATTTCATAATATTTGTCTTTTCATATATGTAAGTATCTTTTAGTATTAAAATATGTGCAAAAATCATATACATTTTTAGTCTTCAGTAATACAGACTAGTAACACAATTTTCTCATTTGCAAACACACAGGGTAATTTTCAAAGTCCTTAAAACTACCTGGGGCCATTGATTGAAATATGAACAAAAGATAATGAACATTTTTAAATTAAAAAAAAACCACACCAAAAAAAGCAACAAAAAAGACAAGACAGTGGTCTTAGTTTAACTGAAAATGTTCTGGATTCACTGATAAAATAAATTCTATTTATTTGCCATTGTGACTATCTCAATTTTCAGTTCAGTACAATATTTCATAATTCTTTATTTCATCAAAAGCAAAATGGGGAGAAAACAGCAGGAAGCACCCTAAAATTAAAGTACTCTCTTTGGTAGGACTTAAGGAAAATGTTTTCATACAAAAACTTCCAATAATACAAAAATATTAAGTAGCAGCCATATCTCCTTGCTGACATCAGTCTGGGTATGAAACAGGAAGAAAACTACACTTCCTACAATCCAATTCGTTCCCTCGTGAAATAAACCTATTCTGAAAGAAAGAGCTAAATCTGGGGGTAGAAAGTTTGCTCATGTATGCACATTTTTACCTTTGGCTGAACGGATTTTGTTATAATGAAACACCATGTGATCTCTGATCATGTACTGGCTGGTTAGACTTCCAGAGGAGTCAATGCAGAAAGCTGTAAGATTAAAACGTATGTGAACATTATAAAGGCAGGCACAATAATACTAAAATTTTAAACAGTTATTAACTGCAATTCAAAGCCAAACTTTAAATTATTGTGTACTTAACTTCTTTGCCCAATAGCTGTCATTTTTCCTCAGCAGCTACTATCACATGAAATCATCTTGTCTCCTTTGTTTTTTTTTTTCCCCCACTGAGCCTTTAACTCAATAAATAGCTACAGAAGTGGCTGAAGGTGGACTCTGAATGTCAGCATGGAAATGTCCTGTTTCTTCATTCTATGCTCTTTTGAAAAAAGTGTCTGAGATGGCAGTATGGCACAGAAACATACACTAGCCCATGTAAACTACTGCCTGTAAAGGAATATGCTTAACCTCAAGGGTTCTTTAAAGCAGTAACCATGTCTATATTCCAGCTAATATAGATGCGACAGGCTGAGAGAGTTGGGGTTGTTCAGCCTGGAGAAGAGAAGGCTCCAGGGCAACCTTACAGCAGCCTTTCAGTACCTAAAGAGGGCTACAGGAGAGATGAAGAGGGGCTTTTTAAAAGGGCATGCAGTGACAGAATGAGGTGTAATGGATTTAAATTGGAAGAGGGCAGATTCAGACTAGATATTAGGAAGAAGTTCTTTACTGTGAGCGTGGTGAGACACCGGAACAGGTTGCCCAGAGAAGCTGTGGATGCCCCATCCCTGGAGGTGTTCAAGGCCAGGCTGGATGAGGCTTTGAGCAACCTGGTCTAGTGGGAGGTGTCCCTGCTCATGGCAGGGGGGGTTGGAACTTGATGATCTCTAAGGTCCTTTCCAGCCCAAACCATTCTATGATTCTATGATATATATTTGGATATCTTGCTAACTGTTTCTAGCTAGCAGTACAGTCAAAGCAAAACTTGCTCCTCAGAAGTATTTTCAGTAATACATACTAAGTGTAAGTACTATTAAACTTCACCAATTGAGTTCAATGCAAAGGTTTTAATTATAAAAACATTTTAATCACTAAATCAATGAATTCACATAAAAGGAGCCATGTCAACCTTCTGACGAAAGCACATGCATTACTTACCATTACTCTTAGTACTCAAATGTCCTTTAAATGGACTCGCTGGACCACATCTGGGAATGCCAACAGCTGGGTATTCACTCACTTCAACAAAGAGCCAAACAAAACAAATGTTAGAAAAAAGAAAATGCATAACAAGACGGACAAGATAAAGCAGAGAATCTTTCCCCAAAGAACTCATGAATGACTGTAGCGGACCTTTATCATAGAGGAAAAAATCATATTTAAACATTATGCTATTACTGAAGCACAACAGTGTAGTTAAGTAACTTAATCTAAACATCAAGATACGATGGTAGTATTTTCACTGATTCAGGGAGATAAACAGTGGAAGAAAGCATTAGATCATGTCAGTCTGAACTTTACATTGGTCATTAAACTGCACAGAGATACAGCCACAGTTTTGTACCTATGCTAACCTCTCATTTGTTTAAAAGTTTTATTGATCAAATTCTACCATTACATCAAATGACTAATATGAAAAATATTCTGTATGTAGACAATGATTGTGGTTAGCATTATACTAAAACGCAAGCTTAACAGATTGAAGGAATTATGCTTGTGTGAATATCATCCTATCAACGAGAACACACTACTTCAAAAATCTATTGTTAATACAAGAATAATTTGGTTTGCCATTCAATCTTCTGGCATTTCAATAGACTGGGAACAGGCAAGTGTAGATGCTGACAAAACTTAAACAACCATTTGTTATGAAAAATGAACTAATGTGAATTAAAAGTTCTGTGTCTCCTCCTTGAAAATGTTGTACTGTTGGGCTCACAACCAGTGTCTGTTACACAACCTACAATTTCAAAATCTGCAAATGAATTAATTAAGAAACTGCACCAATTCTAGAGCACATTTTAACAGGAGACTTCCTATTACTACAAATACTGGTGTATACAAAGCATTCCTTTAAGATTTCCAAGACCCTGCTTAGAATGTAAAGCAAAACAAACAAGATTTCTTTAACAGAGTAAATATAGCACGCTTACTTAACATCAATTATAAAACCATACAGCCAATTTCTTCAAATTTGTTATTACTATCAAGGTCCATATGGTCTTTCCATTCCCATCCTACTTCTCATCTGTCAGTTCAAGAGTCTGCAATTGCCACGAAACCGTTTCCCAGAGATTGGAAGCACTACAGCTCTGGGGCAGTAACTCTGCTGCTCTACAATTACTGGCCACCTCCAGCTTTCCACCCCTCATCAGATAAAGCAGCAAGCTGGGCATACCCAAGATGAATGGGAATCTCTTCTCAGTGGCCTTCAGTTGGGTTGACATAATTACTAATTGACTGGGTGGTGCAAGAAGCCATGCCACACATCTTAAAAGCCTCTTAGTTCTACCTTTTATGGCTTCTTACCTCCTGCATGCCCAGTATCTGGCTTTCCAGGTTGGTTTTTTTTTTTTTTTTTTTTTTTTCCCCCCACTGTTATAAAATGACTGTTACAGCCCAATTGCAATTAGGTATGTAACCACAACATTCTGAAGCTCTACTTTCAGTGCAACAACATGTTGCACAAGATGGTTAACATAGTGTCTGACTAATAATTAGTAGAGATGCAGCAAACCAAATTGTTCCTTTAGTAATATTTTAATATTATTTCCCCAAAGGCCTTTTTAAAAAGACCTTATAAATTTCAATTGACTAGGATTAGTTTAGGAAGCAACAAAATGTGTCTCGAGAAAATAAATAAATTGAAAATCATTAGCATATGTGGAAATTTGCAGAATACTTTATTGGGACCCTATTGTGAAGTTACACTTCACAATAAACTCAATCCCCACTCTTATGAAGCGAAATAAATATCAAGGAAATTTTGAATTAATATGAGGATTTCACAGTTAGAAAAGCCAGCCTTTATACAGTACGGGTTTCTGCGACTTTACAGTATTAAAGGCAGTGCACAATAATAGTGCTCCCACTACTCTTTGCTGGGAAGTTTCCAGACCAGCAGTAGGAAAGGGAAAAAACCACATATATGCCAGAAATCTAGACTATAGCAGACACCTAAGAATCAGAAGGGTTTTTTTCACAGTTGCTCAAAATAACCTAAATATTCCAGAATTTTCTGTATTTCAGAGTTAGTGTAATTCCAGAAGGAGACACATGTGATACTGTTAGATAAATCCTTACAACACCACCTCTAATTTTTATGTGACAGAATCATAGAAAGGTAAGCACAGGCACCTTAAAAAAGCAGAGACATTGTTGTAACTACAGTTGATTCTCTTCAGGTAAGCTAAATGACTTTGCCCTGAGTTAAACATGATCAGAAATGCTCAGAAACCTGTTGCTTTTACTGTCTTCAGGTGGAGACGTGTCTGTTCAGCACCACAGGAACACCAAACGATTTGGAAATGTTCCCTTGCTTTGCCTCACCAGCAGATGGCACACGGATAAACTTGATCCAGAAAACTAGTCTACTGGTTTTGTCTTTTACAATTAAGCTGTATTAGGCTTGGGAGGAAAAAAAAAAGGGGGGGGGGGAAGAGTCAGCTTTCCTTCCCTCCCCCCCAAATCCAGCATCATTATTTCATGTGAAAGAAGAAGTGTCAGAAAGGGTTAGGAAGGAGAAATTAAAATATTTCAGTCTCCTCTGTTTTGATTATGGACATGTGGACAGCACAGAAATCACTCCCAATCCACACAGAAATCCCCAATATGCAGAAGTCCCAAAGGCACTGGAAACACAACAGCATCTTTGAAGAAGTCATGCCCTTTATGCAGGCACTCATGTCCCCTGTGCTATGTTCCCAAACCTCACTTCATCCTGCGTGCTGTAACTTCTGTGCCATCGAGGAAATGTTTCAAGCCTCCAATACAACCAGCTGGATTTGCAACCCAGCTCCTGCTAATTGCAATGCCTTCACAGTCATTGCTGAAATCCCTGAGGAAATACCTAGGCCATTACAATAGTGACCCATTTTCTGGGAAGTGGAAGACCTTGAATAAAAGTGTTCCTGACTGCTGAGATTTCAGGACACCTCTGAAATGCCAGGCTTGCAGCCCAACTAGTACCTGGACTTGTTGAAAACTTTCCTGCCATTAACAAATAACATTTTCTTGCCATTTACAGCATTCCCTTGCCGGGCAAAAGTTTTTGCAAAATAGCTTTTTTTTTTTAATATCTAGTTGGATTCTGGGGGCTCTATCATGGCAAATCGTGTATTTTATTATAGCTTCAATTAAAGGATAGAACATTCTTTAACTTAAAAATATTTCCATGAACAGCAGAACTTGTGATGAAGGCTTCCTGTGGTCCTCCCACAGTATCCCACGATGCTTGCTCCTGCACTCTCTGACTCTTGTGCCAAATAATGTCACTGAGGTATTTTTGTAACCTGTTCATCAATGAGGGCATTTGAAGCTCACTCTCTCTGTAAGCCACCTGTTTTCACAAAACATGTAGAAAATTTATCACAGAAAAAGGGTCAAAGACACTAATTTAGCTGAAATAATGCTTAGCACTATTGAAAACAGGAGAGGAAAAAAAAACCCTTAAATCTTTGTTTTCTTGGGTTCCCAGGCTGTTTCAACCAATTGTATCACTTCTACACTGAACTCAATTTATAATGACCTTCCTATATGATCAGTCTGAAACTCAAAAATGTATGTTGCTAATGTCAGAGAAGAAACGGGAGGATTTGGTATGTGGAGGATATCTGATATATTTCACTGTTTCTACAAAACAAATTAAGTGAGGAAGAAAGTGTTAATGTCCAAATGTTTCACAACTATAATTTCAGGTTGCCTACTGACTTGAACAGGTATGTGGTTAGATTCAGTCTGTGTTTTTGAAGTTATTTGCACAACAGCAGAAACTAAACTTAAACTGAAGGCTTACAAATTTGAAGAGAATTTTGAAGGAGAAGGTAGGATTTTCAACAAATTATGTAGTAACCAAATATAAACCCAGCAAAATGATGACAACTCCAAAGCATAGTAATTAAATGAGCACCTGGATGGATACAGGAGTGATGAAAGCTGTATTGGTTCAGGATTGTGAGCAGAGTGAAAGTAGTAGGCATTCTGGCTACTTCAACTCTTTTTTTTCAAAACCATGCATGCGAGTGAGAATTTTTTCAGTGAACAAATTAAATATTTCTAAATATTAATTAGACCTTTTAGTTCCTCATTAATGCTTCTATTTGCTTGTTGTAAGTTTCCCCTGCAAGTGTGTGACACTACACAACAAAGAAGAGAAAAAATTAAAAAAACCCTTTCTCTGTAATTCTTTCCAGCTGGTATCTAGGGTAAGTAATAATTATATTATTCCAAAGAGACTTTAAAAATATTTTGTTAAAATTATCTTTTCATTTTCATTTTAAATGTATCCTATCTTTATTTCACAGAATCACAGAATCACAGA
>NW_010119464.1:0-8894 GCF_000699245.1 Pterocles gutturalis | reverse complement strand
AATGGTAAATAGGTATGAAAGGTATTGCAGTTTAAGCATTGCTATGTTGAAATCTAAAGACTTTTCATAGCTAGCCTTCTGAGGCTACTTCATTAAGCCTGCGTAGATACTCTGAGTTGTGTTATTGTGAAAAAATTAAACGTATTTCATGCAGAATATTCTTTCTTCTTTTTTTTTTTTTTTTTTGGGGGGGGGGGGGGGGGGGGTTGTATTTTCTGATTTTACAATTAAGTCTTTATTTTTCAAAATTCTCTGTGACAAAGTCCCAGGTCCAGAAACCCTGGAAGTCAAGTTTCTGCATCACAGGCAAAACAGTGGTTTTGGTGGGCTGCTGAGGAATTAGGCAGGAAATAAAACCTGAATTCTGCTGGTATTTTGCCTGAATAGAACTGTTACTGTGAAATATTTCAAATTTTAAGAACCAGTGGCTAGTTAAAAAATATCTCATTATAGTTTTCCAGACAACCCTGCTACTTAGGGATTTTTTATGGGAAAATAAATGAAAAATAAATGAAAGCTTCTTTCCTTAAAGGAACTTATGAAACAAATAAATGTCCAAGAAAAGTAATATCCATTTTTCTAACACCCTGATGAAATAGTCTCAAAACCTGTACATTTATTGTTGGCTCTACTTTTAGCATCATTATAGAAAGTACATGTAAGGGATTATAAGCAAACATGTTTGGAAACATTTTTGAGTACGGAACCACAACATAGAGGTTTCCACAGGAAAAGTTATATTAAACTAAAATTTCAGCTATGTATATAAAAATTCTGCCTCTGGCAGAAATTATTCTTTATTCCAGAAAGTTTAGAAAAAACAGAGACACAGGATTCATAGAGCAAGAGTTTTGGAGATGTTTCCTTTAAGAAATATATTAAGACAAGCAAGTGAGACAAATATGTGAAGTAATAAATTGTTAAAGAAATGGAAAGTGTCCTATACTGTAGTGCAGAAACGAGGAAACATACAAAAAATATAAAAATTCAAAATGAAACAAATTATTTTCCTCACCTAAGACATGACTGTGGAGCTCATTACTACAGGATATCAATAGGATAAGAGATTAGTGGGATTCAAAACAAAGTGAGGAATGTACATGAACTAGAAGAAGAAGAATTATATCAGTAATAAACGTTTTTGAAAGGAGCAGAAACCTCATTCTTCAGGAGTTAAAATTTAACTGGAGTTAGAAAGAAAACCTTTCCTGGTGGCAATTAGCCTCTAATTGCCTGTTACAGGGTCTTTCTGAAATTGCTCTCTGACATAGCAAGCTAATGGACAATATAAAACCACAGATCTTACCCAGAATGGTGTCTGGTGTTATCATATTTGGAAGACTCCATTTTTTTCCTGATTCTTGTCAGTTGCCACTATGTGTTTGAAAATGTGATGTGTAAATAATTTATAGGCACTAAGATTTTGGGTTTAACTGCTACAAAGCCCTTTGGATTGTAGAAATTATTCTTCCTGGTAATTATTGACTGGATTAAGAAAGGGGGAAAAAAAAGATATCTGTACTAAATGCAATGCTTCTTTCTTTTTCATCATCAGAAAGAATAAATAGAAACATCTGTACCATTGCTAACCCTCCAGTATTTCATACCTGTATCATGTCCTCTTGGATTTTTTGTCTTCGTTGAATAAACAGTCCAAGACTCTTCAATCTCTTCCTGCAGAAACTGTAATGCCTCTCTCAGATTCCCCTGTTTGCAGTAGAAAGGTATAACAGAAAATGGTAATCCTCACATATCATTCTTTTGTGTAATTGAAATCCATTTTTTTTGGTATTATTTCCTATCCCTGTTCCTTGCTAATCGCAGTGTCTTGTCTTTCAGCTCCTACTGAAAGCCAGGTTGTCAAAATGGGAAAAAGAATGGTCAGTAGGATGTGCTGTTTGAAAAGATGCTGAGTAAGACCTGGATTTAAAAGAAAATATTTTAGTGGAGCAGATAAAAAGTTATTTGATACATGCTACCACAAAGGGTTTACACCTGTGTTTAAGGTTATGTGTGAGCATATCTATACCTTCAATGTTATAAATTAAGGACAAATGCCAGATTCCACATCTGGGATGGTAATCCTGGAGGTACATATAGACTTGCGGATAAGAGGTTGGAGTGCAGCCCTGCAGAAAGAGATCTGGGGGTTTGGGTTGATTGTAAGCTCAATACAAGTCTACAAGGTGCCCTGGAGGCCATAAGGGCCAGCTATATCCTGGGGTGCATCAACGGTGGTATAGCTAACTGGTGGAAAGAAGTGATGGTCCCACTATACCTAGTGTTGGTGCAGCCTCACCTCAAGTATTGTGTGTGATTTTGGACTCCACAGTATAAGGATATAAAAATATCAAGATGTGTCCAAAAGAGGGCAAGGAAGATGATGTAAGGAATAGAGGGTATGACTTACAGGGAGTGGCTGAGGATACAAGGTTTGTTCAGCTTAGAGAAGAGGAGATTGAGGGGTCACCTCATTGCTGTCTACAACTTCCTCATGAGGGGGAGCAGAGAGGGAAGTCCTGATCCCTTCTCTCTGGTGTCCAGTGATAGGATGTGAGGGGCTGGCTTAAAGGTCTGTCAGGGGAAGTCCAGGCTGGATATTGGGGAAAAGCTCTTCACTGAGAAAATGTTCTAGTGCTGGGACAAGCTCCGCAGGGAAGCAGTCCATGGTCCCACATCTGTCGGTGTTCAAGAAGCATTTGGACAATGCTCTTAGATATATAGTTTAACTTTTAGGTTGCCCTATGTAGAAACAGGAATTAAACTCAATGATCCTGGTCAGTCCTTTCTGACTCAGGATATTCTATGGTTGTATGATTCTATGATACGATGAAGTGCTTTTTGCACTAAATTTACTAGAGTGAAAGCTGAATAGAAAAGAGACTGGAAAGACTGGAACCTAAATAGAAAACTTATCTGAATAACATGTTTAAGACATTTGTCAAAAACCCTTTCCATTCGTGATAAGGAAGGAGGCTTAAAATGTATATGTTTGAACCCCATTGAGAGTAATTAACATTCTTGTATCAAACTTCACCTCCTGTTCTCTCTCCTAAATAACACTTGTTCATGATGTAAGCTTTATAAAAGTCATAGCTTTCAGACGGTAGCAGCATAAATCCATCTATTCTTCTTCAGTCTCCATTTTGTGCTTTATCTAATAAGAATAGCACAGCATTTTTTTTTCCTGAATTCCCATGTAATTTTTTATTTTGTAGCAAAGATCAATCAATTGGCATTATACTACTCTTCATCTTGATACCATATCATTCTTTAAAAAAAAAAAAAAAATCAACTTTGAACAAGGCCATAAGTCCTCTTGTTCAATTAGTTCCATAGAGATAATGGTTAATGAGATCAGGAAATGCTTGCGCAAAGGAGTAGCTCCAGGGAGCTCTTCATTTGAACAGAGTAAGGGACATATCTAGGGCTATTGCATAGTTCTTTCAAGGCCACCTCTTCTTTCTGTTTGAAGATGGAAATATTCTTTGCTTTGAAAACTGTTAAGATAAATGTATTTCAGAGTCTGTGGACTTGATCAAGAAGGCAGGAAATCCCTACCTATTTTGTTTGTATTTTTTTGCATGAACTGCATTTATTACTTGCCCTGATGGATTAATTTACAGCATTTTACCTGCAGTTCGGAGTACTCTGTACATTCAAAAGATATCTGCATCCCCAGTAGGCTCATCGTATAATTCAGGCTGGAAGGAATCTCAGGAGACCTCTCGTCCACTCCTCTGACCACAGCAGGGTCTGCTATGGAGTTGGGCCAGTTTGTACCCAGTCATGTCCTGAAAACTTTAAAGGATGGAGACTTCACTACCTCTTTCAGCAATCTGTGCTATGGTTTGACACTCCTCACGGGGAACAAGCTTCTCTGTATAGCCAGTCTGAACCAATCATATTTGTATTGTGTCCATTATCTTTTGTGAAGAGCATGGATTTAACTTCTAGATTACTCATTGTAGGTACTGGAGGCTGCTGTTAGGTCCCCTGAACCCATCCTGCTTCTAGCAGATCAAGCCCAGCTCCCCCAGCCTCTCCTCACAGGAAAAGTGCTCCAGCCCCCACAATCTCAGTGGTCTTCCCTGGACTCCCTCGAGTTTATCACTTTCCTCTACTGGGGACTCCAAACTGGGCACAGTAGCCAGCTGTGGTCTAACACGCGCGGAGTTAAGGGCTTATTACCACACAGGAGAAGAGACTGGTGGTTTGCTTTCAGTAACAATGCAATAGCACTATCTACAACCTTACTCAGATACTTGCATAGGGAGAATTATCTTGGTTTATAGATAACCATAGCTGTGTCTTCACATCATAGCCTGCTCTGATGACCTGTTTTTCATCCTGAATACACTGGTACCAGGCCTTCATAGCTTTTAATGGAAAATCTTTAACTTGTGGATTAGGGTTTTCTGTTGTTTTGTTTGTTTTTTGGGGTTTTTTTTAAGAAAAAAAATAAACTTTGACATATTTAATTTATATCTCTGCCATAATCCACCTGATGCTCATCAAAGGTGCTTTAAAAATTCTGTTCTACATAAATAAGTGGAGACACAGGAAAGCAATTATGGCTAGTATTTTTCAGAGATCCTAACATGATTAAACATTTACCTTCAGCAGAACCAGGGCTCTAAAGTTCCTGTTATATCTTGAAAATTTTGCAGCCTATTTCCTCATTGTCTCTCTCTCTCTTCCACCCACCTCTTTTTTGACATATCAAAGTCCATGTATTTGAAAATTAATTAAAATTTTCAAAAGGGATATCTATTTACCACCATGCTTTAAAATTCATGAAACGAATTTAAAGAAAGGGAATATTATCTTCTTATGGGAAAATAACATAACTATATAGACTATGGGCTGAATTTTGCTTTCCATTGGATCCTTATGTTGCAGTTAGGTGGATACTGGAAGTTATCATGACCTGAGGGCCATCAGGGTCTGTAAAAATTTTACCTGTATAAATACACAAAGGAAATGTATATTTTTAGTCACCTGTGCTTCCTGAAGTTACCTAGTCCTACTCTAAAGTATCCCACAAAACAAATCTCTGAAGTTGTCATAAACGAAAGTAACTTCATGAAAGGCACTTGAATGTCAAGATACAAAACATTTTGTAATTTTTGTTGTTATTGTTCAGAGATACCAACTTTCAATCTGTGATAAAAAAGTAAAAGTTTAAAAAGTTAGATTTCTTTTTTTTTTTAGCAAACTAGGAGAAATAATTAGCATATATAGTAAGAAAATAAAGGCTTCTTTTTACCCGCAGGAATGTGTGAAAAATAAACAATTGGACTATGGGTTCAATTTCTCTTTGCATCATTTTTACATTAACATTAATCTAATGATTTGCTCTTGATTTAGCATCCAGTATGGAGATTGCTACCGTGGTCAGAATAACTCTGCAAGGGCATTATCTAAATGCTGAAAAGGGTAATATTCAGTGAGGGAAATAAGTGGCAACTGTAATCATTTGACAAACAATACTTATACACTTTTTTCTTCTTCAAAATAAGTATATTTAATCATATTTTTGTTTATTAAATAATCTACAGAGCACAATCAACTTTTTTTTAAATGAAACACTGACAAAGATGTGTATTTACTGTTTAGTAGCTTCAAAAATAAGCCAACAAATTTGTTTTTTTGAGGCAATTGCTTTTGTCCATGACTTTAAATACTTAACAAAACTAGGCTTCTCTTTAGGAAAAAAAAAAAATCCGTATAATTCAAATGGCTAACAAATGTATACAGAATGCGCAATTGCTTTTGTCCATGACTTTAAATACTTAACAAAACTAGGCTTCTCTTTAGGAAAAAAAAAAAAATCCATATAATTCAAATGGCTAACAAATGTACACAGAATGCAGCATTTTAGAATCAGCATTTTTGCGTATTGTTTAATATTTTTTAAATATCCACATGGCACCTAAAATCAGGACTTTGATCCTTTACACATAATAACAGATAATAAAGACCACCTGAGCCTCCACTTGTTTTGTCACACTTGGCAGTGCAGCCAAGTCAGACTAATGCAAGACTAATGCAAACATTCATTTCAGCTCTGCTGCGCTCCCTGTCCAGGCAGGCAGAATACAAAGCAGTTGGGAAGTGTTTGAACTGATCTTATCATGACAGCTGTTTAGGAGTACAAGATACAGTGGTGACATCAGTTATAATACACGCAGAATAATCACAAAAAACTATTGCAAAGCATTTACCAAACATGCACCGTAAATGCTAGTCCCTTTAAAACACCTGAGAACTTAAAGCGATACTAGTCTATTTGTTGACAGTCAAAAATATAACTCTATGCTTCCAAAACAATTTCCTATGTTTAACACAGGAAGCAGCAGTCTACAAATTGTTATCAAGAACATTGTGTCTGTTAAAACCTTTGATATCCAAAAATAAATATCATAATTTTAAAACCGAAGTTAGACATCAGGACACTGATAACCATTTTTAGAGCCCAGCATAGACATGTTATGTTCAGTTAAGCTGGTTAACCTTAAAACTCCTGAACTTGCTGTAACCATACACTGTTACAACTTTAAAGAAAACCAAATATTCTGAGATCTTCCTGGCTTGTGGCTGTTAAAAAAATTAATAACACACTTGTCTTAATTAAATCCATCTTCTAATTGTTAAGTATTAAAAAAGAAGAATTGTATCTAATTTAGCTGTCAGCTCATCAGAAGTATTTTTCCACTTATATAATGAAAACATTTAGAATATGTGTGATGGCTTTGCCTTCATTAACAAAAAAGAAAACTCTGGAATACCCCCTACTTATGCAAGTTTATACCTACTTTAATGACTGATCTGCTAGCCACAATTTTTCCAAAATAACAACTCTTGCAGAGACTTTTTCCCAATTAACTACTTGCAATTTAGAGATTTTGCTGTTTCTGTTCAGAAAGACAGTAGATATGGTTTTGATTAGAGGGGTTTTAAAGACTGTTCACTCCTCTGGAATTTGTCAAATTTTGCTTGTATGTTATTCACGTGTTATAATTTCTTCAACTTTGTTTACATCTCCACAGATTGCCCCAAATAATTATATTTTATTTGATTGCTATATTGCCATAAAAAAACAAACTTTCTGATTTCACAAATTACAATGCATCCTGATGCTGTGATAGCAGTCACCTTTTTCATTATTTTTTCCTGCTTTGTGACTGTCTCCATCCCTCCTTGTCTCCACTGGTAGAATTTGTGTTCAATCAATAACCAATGCCTTTCAAAACTGATCAAAACATTTCAATTGTGATATTTTTCGGTGAAACATGTTTTCTTAAGAGGCAACCCCTCCTTGGCTTTCCAATGTAATCAAATTTGATAAGAGATTAAGGAATAACAATCTGCTTTTACATTATTATCTAATGTCCTATCCTAAATTCTTAAGTCCCAAATACTGAAAGAAAAAAGAATGAAAAAAAAAAAGATGAGTGGAAAGAGAAGAGTAGTCCTCCATCATTTACTGCAGATATTATGACAGAACAATACCCCTTTGTGATAGGTCAAGTGGATCAAATTTTTGGAACTACTAAACTTGCAAAAATCTTATATTTTTTTGGCATGGGAAAACTCATATCATCTTGGGCCAAAAGCTTTGGATGACAGACCAATTGTTTTGGAGACCAAGCTCACTGAAGACCTCCCAAGCCTCTGCTCAGTTTTTCATTAGTTCCCTCCTAGAACCCCAGATGGCTGTAGACAGTGTGATTCATGGTTTAATTATTTGAGCACCATGAAGCAAGAAAAAGCTAAAAAAAATCCCAAGAGTTTGTAAAGGAATTATAAAATCATCCATTTTGCTGTGAGACAGCACAGGAGAACTACAGATTTACGCAAAGCTCTAAGCAACTTCCTGTTATTAAATATCACTCAGAATTGAAAAGGCTGGCAGATTTTCTTTGACCAGCTTCTTTCAAGTAATCTTTCTAAGATGTCCTTCTACATCAAATAGCTGTCATAAAAATTTTTATCACTGCAGTTCCTCACAAGCTGGAATAATGCTGTTACTGTGCACTGATGGCCTGATCCCACACTTCCAGTTGGGTCCTATTCATCTCTCCCTTTGGCTGAATGCTCCCATATAAGCACCACAGCTAACCCAGTTTGCTGCTGGCTGTGCTGTCTTTCTCACACAGAACATTTTCCGTCTGACTTTACTAAAAGCCTTAATTTGACAATTTTGGTTCCAGTCATAGCAAGCTCATATGCATTACAGTGTTACTTCACAGGTAACTTTCTATACCAGAAGAAGTGTTTCTTGGTCTGATTTTTTGTGGAAAGATTTTTCCTAGTTGAAAAGCACCCCTCTTTCTCTCTGTGATGTCATAACACAGAACAAATAGAGCAAGTCAAAATTCTTGAATCACACAATGCAAAGTATATCCAGATACTAAACAGGAATTGTGAGCAATGGAAACTGTTGCAACAAAAATTTTTGTACACTATCAGAATGGATTTTTTAACTGAGATAAACATATTTCAAAATTATCATAATCTGCTTAGCATCAAGAGCAACTGCTTATCTGAAATCAGCCTAGCTAGTTGCTTACATGCATTCCCCTGGCTAGAACATCCTTTTATGCCAGGATATTTTGATAGATACTGAATCATGTCTCAACACGTGTAAATTCTGAAATGTGCTAAAAATGAAGACTTAATGCAGAATTTCTGAGACTGAGACACTGGATGAAGGCAACTTACCAAAAGATTATCTTTTATAATAAACACAGATGGAAGACTTTTCTGTTGAATGGAAAATATCTTCCCTCTGCATTTAGAAGAGTTCTATATTCTATAAAGGCTTTTAGTAAAGAGTACTAATGTTTGATAGTTACTGCATCTCTGTGGTGGGTTAGCCCTTGGCTCGG
>NW_010119463.1:0-467 GCF_000699245.1 Pterocles gutturalis | reverse complement strand
CTTCCCCCCGCGCCGGTGCTGTGCAATAGCCGGCTTATTTTTCTCAGGATGTGACTTCCAAGTGGCAGAATCTGTAGGAGTGTGAATCTGTTCTCGTTATGTTTGTCCTCTTTGGTATTTCTACAGGCTCTATTTTTTTTTCCTTTCTTTCTCCCCCCATCCTCTTTTTTTTTTTTTTTTTTTTTTTTTTTTCAACAGCAAAAAATTTGTTAGCACTTCCAGGAGATCACAGTTTGGTAGAGAAGGAGGGTCTCTGCTCTTCTGTGCTGTATGCAGCCTTTCTCTTCCTGCCAATAAAAATAAGATGGACTTCTAGATTTTTGCCACAATAAAAGGCTCAGTCGCCTAAGTGTTGTCTTGACAAGGTTGGTTGTCCACACAGAGATTCTCTGTAAATTTCCTCCATGATGGATATTAGTGACAGGGCAAGATCTCCCTGACAATTTCTCTTCTAGGGGGGGGCTGTT
>NW_010119462.1:296-2045 GCF_000699245.1 Pterocles gutturalis | reverse complement strand
CGAGCCGGCCGAGGCTGAAGCCCGGGGTCAATCCGGAGTGGCTTTCGGGAGGGACTGCACACACTGCACGGCTGAGATGCAGGAGGGAGTGCACACGCTACACTCCGCTTGCACCAAGGGGCGTTTTGCACCCCTGATGCCCGAGTCCTTCCCGCTACGAGCTGCCACATCACCCGCACACAGCCCTTCCTGTCACTCTGTCCTGGCGACCAAGCGGAGTACCGGTCTAGGTTGCTCTTGCACCTGTCTGCCACCTCAAAAGGCCTCTTCCAGGTGTCTGCCACAGCCGAGCAGGCAAAGGCTGCTGTACAAAGGGCTGCACACGTGGAAGCAACATCAGATTTCCCTTCAGCTTTTTGCAAGGGTTCTTCCAGTACAAGGTTAGGCCCCCAAAACACAGGAACTGAGGGCCATAAAAAAAGGGGCCCTTCAATCAGATTCTAAACCCAGATTTGTCCCAGTTTGTTTTCCAGAAGGATTGTCAGGATTTAAGACTGATTCATGTTTGTTACTGATTATACTGACACAGGACTGTGGCATAATCACGCCAGCGGATTTTCAAAACAAGAGGAAGCAAGGAATACACCCTAACCCACTACAAGATGTTATGTGGTATCCACCAAAGGGTGCTTGGATGGCAATTTTCCCCCATAGTGATGGGATTGCAACAGATTATTTAAAAGGGCTGTTAAAAGCCCTATCATGATGCAAAGATGTTCCTTAATATATTGCACAAACAATGGCTATGATACACAAGCTGTTTTGCAATAGCCTTTATTCAGCTCTCCTTAAAGGGAAAATGTGACCAAAAGTCGAAAGGACAGCATTCCTAACAGGCCCTAATGATTCCTTCCTAGAACACAGCTTAGCCATTCCCTACTAGAACAGGGAATAAAGAAAGAAACACAAATGGGCAAAGTCAATGTAGACATTATACCATACCCTGACAATTGGTTTACTCCCTGGAACACATTAGACAATGAGACTGTGTTTCCTCTGCTCTCACTGGCAGGAGCACAGGGTTTCCTCTCAAATGCACTGTCATTATCACCCTGATTTTAACCAATATACTGGAAACTAATGCACAAAAGAACACAATTTATTAGAAACATCCTAGGCATTAATTAGTAAAAAGTGAGCATGAGAATGTAAACCTATCGAAACTTATGCTTGTATCACAACACTTTATAGAAGATTTAGTTTGCATCTCTCCTAACCATCATAAACGTCATTCCCAAACTGTTGCTCAGAGCTGTACAGGTACAAAATGTCACTCTTGAAATCCAAACCTAAAGAAACTGCCAAAAGCCAGGACTCAGCTTAGACCCTGTATCTTACTCACTACTCTGCCTTTACTGTTCAAAATTAAATATATGATATAATAATCGGGAAGCCTACATATGCCTGGACCTTTTCGGGAAGTTTCACTGCAGCAATGTCATCAGGCTCGGCCGCGATCTGCCGGGAACACAACCCGCACTGTGCATGCCCCCAATTCCAGGATCGGCTACCGCGTACGGTTTGGTTGCCTGATTTTTTTTTCTTTTTTCCTCTGTAATTGGCACAACGAAAGCCTCGTTTGAGCCCAACTCCGAAATCTCCGTCCCCACAAAACTCTGCCACACAACCTCCTCCCCAAAGGCAAACCCCACGTGGCGCCAGGACGTGGCGTCTCCGCAGGTTTTCCTGCCGGATACAGCTGCCCAGGCGGAAAAATCCGTAAATACACGGCAGCAACAAAAGGGTTGC
>NW_010119462.1:0-200 GCF_000699245.1 Pterocles gutturalis | reverse complement strand
CTGTCCCTCGCCGAGATCCCAATTAGCAAAAGCGGTTTGAGGTTTGGGAGCGCTCCTGCCTTTTGTCCAGGTTTTAAAGGCGCGGTAGGATTTTCGCAGGTGCCGTTTCATACCTGGCGGGTTTGTTGCATCCGAATCCCGAGAAACATTCCCTTTTTGGAGGAGAGGGGGGGAAGAAAAAAAAAAAAGGGAGAAAAAAA
>NW_010119461.1:0-311 GCF_000699245.1 Pterocles gutturalis | reverse complement strand
GGGATGAGGACAAGGGACATGGATGGGGACAAGGGACATGGATGGGGAGGGGGCACAGGACCCCCCCAGCCCTTAATGACCCAACAGAAGGACCCAAATGCCTAATTTTCATTATGAGTTTGGGGTCACCATCCCTAGGGGTGGAGACTGGGGACCACCACCATGTCCTCACCTGCGGGGACAAGAGATGAGGAGGGGGCACAGGACCCCCCCAAACCTTAATAACCCAACAGAAGGACCCAAATCTCCAATTTTCATGATGATTTTGGGGTCACCATCCCTAGGGTTGGAGACTGGGGGCCCCCGCCGCG
>NW_010119460.1:0-35514 GCF_000699245.1 Pterocles gutturalis | reverse complement strand
ATGCGGGGGAGCGCGCGGGGGTCGGGTCCTGTCCGGGCTGCGGGGTGCGCAGGAGCTGAGCTCACCTCGGGGGAGCTGCTGTGGTGTCGCAGACACCTGGTGGCCCTGCAGAGCCGTGGCCCCGTGGGGCTGGCGGCACTGACACACCTTCCCGAGCAGGCTGCGCCTCCGCTGCGCGGGGAAAAGGTGTCAGTAACCCGTTACAGGAGCGTTGGTACCGACAAAATGTGGGGTCTGGAGACTGGGTTCAGTCCGTGCGTCTTGGATGACAGCGAGTGTGACTAATGCGGCTCTGTTCATTCACTGGCATGCAGACTGGCCATCAAGGAGGAGATGTTTTATCCCTGTCAGCATCCCGTGCGCCTGTAGTTGGACGTTGCAGCCATAGGGATGTCCCTGGTTGTCCCCAGTAAACGGAGATTTGAGATGGCTGGGTGTCTGTGCCTTCTTGTCCTTCCTCCTCTTCTTTCCTTCGTGTTCATGTTTATTTTTGGATGCCTTTCATTTTTCTTGGAGGTTTGCACAATCTTAGACAATGTCATCCCTCTTGTGCTTTCTTCTGATGTTAAAAAGAACTTCTCAGGTGCTAATGAAACCCTTTACAGGTTCTTTGAGAAGAGTATTTTGATAAGTGGATGAGTGGGTGTGCCTTGAATATTGAAAGATTTTTGTTGGAAATCTTCCCCTTTTTTGGGGAGGGGAGGTTGTCTGATTTAAACACAGAGTCGTGTTTTTTGAAGTCCCAGGTCATACTAGTATATAAGACTACTGATTATTATTAGTGATAACATCATTAATGATTATTGTTACCGATGCTCTGTACTATACCAATCTTAATTTAAAAGAGGTGAAATCCACTGCTGCAACAGCGTCGGCCTGCGTGTATATTTCCACTGGATACTACTGATCAAGTCATGTTTTCTGGCTGCGTCACTTTATCGCGTTATCCCCCTCTTGACTGAAGTGGAAAACCTCTTCCTTGTCCACTGCGTCTCCCTTCTTCCTTGCCTGGACACCAGCTGCTTCCATTCCTGCGGGGCAAGGCGCTGGAGATGGGGTGTTGTGATGGGAGCCGGCGAGGTGCCTGCCCGCTGTGTGTCCGTGGGCGCTGTGCTGGCAGACCCGCGCTCCTCGACCGCACGCGTCCCTGCAGAGGAGACAACACTTGCACTACAACAGTCGAATGGTTGCAGACAACAAAATCCAGGGAGCATGGACATCTGCTGCGCTGACAGGTCTTCCTGGAGTGACCCTCCTGTTCAGATCTGGCTTGTGCTGGGGTACTGATTCTGTCTGCCTCTGGCTAACTGGCGGTTCAGAGGAAAAGGTCAGGTTCCTTACTGGTTATTTATAATTTAACTATTATTCACAGTAACTAAATTCAAGATTTTTTGCTCCCTTTAGCTTGTACTAGATATTCCAGGTCACCGATTTGAGGAAAGTGGGATAAAGAATTTGCAATAACTTGATGCGTATTGCTCATAGCTTTTCAGTTATTTTGAAGAATTACATTTGGCAGTGGGTATGTGAAAGATCCATTATGTACGTGATCCAAATAGTATTTTACATTGTGTTTGTGAAATCAAGTTAGTTTCTCAGTAGCGTCTAAAAATAACATCTGTACAACTTATTTCTTTCTTGGTTTTAGAGTGTTTGTTTCTTAACTAGAAGTATTTTGCAAAAGAGTAAGTGAGGGCATAATTTGGTCTGCATAACCTTTGGTTTTTAAAATTATGTATGAACTAGAAAGCACTGTTTAAATTTAGCTGTGGATTGCATAGTTCTTGTGCAGGTTTTAGTGATGTGTAGCATAGCTCTAGCTCAAATCAGTGTGGATCTAACTGATGTTACAATCGCAGATCTCTCCAAGTTCAATATTGGAAGCTCACAGTTGCTTCTAATTTGTAGAAAATCCTCTAGAAAAGACATATTTTTCTTTAGAAAATTTTGTATGAGCTCCAGTTTAAAAAAAAATGAAAACCAGTTTCCTTCGTGTTGATAAATTCATATTTAAAATCTTTTTGCCTCTAATTACTATGAAAAGCCAAAGTAGTAAAATACTTTGCCTCAGAAGCCTGGACATATACTCCATTGGGAAATTTACTAAAATGTGGGTTTTTTATAGAATAGTGCTGTAAATTATGGTTTTATGTTCAAAGTATTTATTCCTTTTGATTTACCTATTACTTTGCGAAAATATAACTTGATGGGCTTTTCTCCCTGTAATTTAGCTTTACCAGAGGAAATTAAAACCCTGTCTGTCAGAAGAGTATTTACTGACCCTTGCAGGAGTACTTTAGACTAAAGTAGGTGTCAGATAATTAACCCAGAGTAGGTGCTAGACTTCAAAATCACAGCATGTTGAAAATGGCAGAAGCAGCAATGGCAGAAAAAGGGAGCAGCCTGGATGCTGTTGTGCACATCCTATGCTGGCTTAAACTTTCTGTTCCAAGTGGCCGTTCATTTCTTTCCTCACTATTTCTGCTAAAACCCTGTTCCGATGGGGTGAAGGTTGCGTGTGGCTTGGCCAGGGTTCACATCTGTTCGACAGCGTCTTGAGGAGCAGCTGCCGTGCTGGCGCTGGGAGCATGGAGGGCACCGGGAGAAGCTCCATCTTCTGTGTCTGCTCTTGGAAGAAAAACAGCAATACCCCAGAATATTGAGTGAAAAAACATAAAGCCATTGTGCAGATTAAAATGCAAGAAATTGTGGAGATGTTTTCATGGAAAGGCAGACTCACAGATTGAAGCTGATTTTGGAAACCCATATTTAGAACAAGTAACTGTCACTTTGTCTCGGAATCCATTTGGAACGCCAGTTCTTCTGCTTGCCTCTTTCTTTTTATTTTTCCCTCTTTCTGATGCTTCATTGAGTATCTTGAGCTATTTAGACAATTTAAAACATAAAAATGCTCCATATCACACATCGTATTTTTTATGAAAGTTATAGAGGATTTTTTTAAGAAGATGGCTTCATTATGGACTTGCCACCCAAGACATCATCTGTGTAAGGCGTATTTATTGGAATTGTGTAGCAGTAGCTCAGATGGATCACACACAAACGAACAAGCTCTGAGGTGTTAGATTCGTTGTTCTTTGATTGAGCATTCTTTTCATGCTGTTGTACTGCATTGTTTTCCCTTGTCCCCTTGTCTTGGAGCAGAGTTTGGATTTGCTGTTCTCTCTTCTCACTCACTGGGACTGAGTGGGAATCTGCTCCCGCCCTTTTTCTGGGTAGCGATGTGCTGCTCAGACCCTCACATCTTGCAGCGTGTATGGGCACTTATTTTATCTGCTAAATGTTCTGCCTCTGTAGAGGACTAGGCTTAGCAAGCGTGATCTTGGAAGATAAACATTCCTGTAGCGTAGATTTTTCTGTGTGTTCAGCTGGGGGGTTGGGATTTCCTTTGTTCTGAAAAGACCGAAGAACATAGTGTGTGTTTTTAACGCTCACCTTGCGCGGTCGGTAAGGCTGAATCTTGAGCACCTTCTGCAAAGGGAGGAGGCGGCTTTGTCACCAGGGAAGGAGGTTAACTGCGGGGTCGGATCTGAAGCAGACACTGTGGGAGCTGCTGTCGATGTGACCTGTAGCACGAGCTAGTCTCTGCTGCTCGGTGCTGCTCTGGTAGAAGTGATGCTGAGAAGCTTGTGCTGTCTTCTTCTTTATTAGAAATACATGAGCTGCTGCCTTAAGTTGTCTCTGCTGGGTCCTCTTCTGCAGTTCATTAGAACCCTTCTTGTTCCACGCACGGGGGAGCTCCCGCTGCCTCCGTAGCGGTGGTTTGGGGCACAGCGTGCCTTCTGCTGGGCAGCCCGGGTGAGAGCATTGCCACTGCCTTCCGCTGCCTTAGCAGGAGAAGAGCAGTCGTGACTGGAAAGCGGGGATGGCTTTTTAATGAGTACTTTTTGTGTGTTGGTGCTGTCATTATAATCTTTTTTTATTTGTGGTTTGAGTGTCAGAGTGACTCAGTTTTATTCCGTGGTTCTTTCTTTTACCTAGTGATGTTTTACTGCCTTACGTAGTTCTCATGACAATAATAACATGTTCCAGAAATTACCATCATAGTTTCCTTTAAAATAGTTTCATTTTTTTCATTAGATTATTTAGCTTCACAGGATATTAGAAGCAGAAACCACTTACTTGGACTGAGAGGATGTCCCTGCATGGATGCTGGTTGTTGCAGGCTCCCAGTGTAATTCTGGGACAGCCGTTAACAGCTTTGTGCTTTCATTTGTTCACGTGTAATAGACAGGAACGACAGCTCGTGTTCGGCTTATGCGTTCTGTAGTCTTGGGGGTGCTCCTCGAGGGGGTTCCTGGTGAGTCCTGCCCTGTCCCTGGCGCTCTGTCGCTCTTGCTGGGTCGCAGCTGCCGTGGCCGCAGCAGCCTCGGTCCCTGCGGTCAGGGGTGGCGGAGAGATGCCGAGCCAGAGGAGGGTCCTTTGCCGTGACGCTGGCTCTGCTGTCACTGTAGCTGTTAAGGAATCTGTCTCTTGAAGTGTTTGTCTTCTAAGTAACACAAGTGCATGACTCGTCCTGGCACTCCGGCATCGGGAGCTGCAGTCGTTTGCTGCGAACATGATGAAAGAACGGAAACCCCACAACATTTGGTATTTTCATTGTCCCTGCTGCAAGCCAGTCGCCAGGAAATACAGTGAGAGAGAGAGAGAGGACACAACTGAGAACACATCTGAGGAAGGAGTAGTTTATTTGGTACCTTGTGCCCTTAAACTTGGCATTGTTTAACAAAGGATCTCTTTTGTTCTGCGAAACAAAGGCAGAGCAGCATTTATACTGGAGACCAGTTGGCTGAACCTGTTGTGAGGAGAATGGTGTCTCCTTTGGCTTCTTTTGTTCTCCTGCAGCAAGTCAGCTCTCCCTGTGAATCAGGGTACCTGGAAGGGTGTCCCTGCCCCGGGTACCCGCCAGCCCCTTTCCTGCGGTACCTCCAGCCACCGGTGGCCTTGCGGTGACCGACCGGCGCTTGTGGGGCTCCTGCTCCCTGTGTTTGAACATCACTGGTGTAAGAGCTGCTGAGTCTTCACATTCTGTTCTTGCAACTTCTCGGCTCATGGCGAACGGACCGCATGATGAGTTTATGGTGAAATACACACAAATGTGTGAGTTATCGCTCCGCCTGGCGTAAAGCGACGTGTTCAGCTCTGATGTTTGGGCTGTTGCTCAAAGCAGAGCAATCTTCCTGCCAGTGCTTGAGAAGATATGGAGCTGCTGTTTGTAAACTTGATTGAAGTAGCAAAGAAGTATGGCAGTGCATTTAAAGATGTACTGCATATGGAATGAATTTTCGAGGATGCAGAAATTTGCTTTTTATAGTGCTGTTCATAATAATAATAAGGCAAGCTACATATTAGCTTATATTATCAGGAGTACTATGTAAAGGGCAACTACACAGATGAAAGGAACAAAGTTTTTTGTCTGTTCTGCTGCAGACAGGACAAGAAACAGTACATTTACCGATACAAAGGAGATTTGGGGTGCATATTAGGAAAAATATTTTAATGATGAAAATCCTGAAGCAGTGGAATGAGATTGCTGTAGTAAAAGATGGAGTCTCCTTCAGTGAAGAAGTTTGGAAACAGTTTGGACAAATAAGGAAAAAAAGAGATCAGTAGTTTCTAATTTGATGCTTTTCTGTTGTTGTTTGACTTAAGAAAAAAAAAGGAAAAAGTCTATAGACCATTTTGGTGCTTGAGACAGGATGTCAATTTGCAGCTTGCTTTCCTTTCCACCTAAAAATACGCCTCAGCTTGCTCTGGTAATGTATTTAAGCCCCACAGTTGTGTTGTGGTAACAATATGTGATATTCTTAACCTTTTTTGGTCTCCAGGGCTAAAAATGGATAACACCAACCCCAATTACACTAGTCTAAACCTTTAATGACTGTTTACAAGTACTTTGTTTGTTACCATATGTCCATGTTGCCTGCCACCAGATGAGATTACTGCAGAATTCACAACTGTCCTGTAATCAGAGTTGTATAAAGATATTCTTGCTGAGTTTTTGAGGTCCTTGGGAGAGAGTAGGGCATGCATGACAAAACCAGTTCCTGACTGGAAATGACTGGCTGAGGAAGATCAGGAACGCAGAAAGTTAAATGAGGAGAAAGGGTGTGCCAGAATCAATGGAGCTGGGACTTTCTGCCTCTCACTTTAAATAATAATCTTGATATTTAAAAGGCTTAAACCTGTTTTTCTTTCTTATTTTGTATTGCCTGGAGGTTGCCAGTCTGGGAAGGTGGCTCTGCCATTGGTGACTGTACTGTTGCTAAGACAGTGTGCCCCCCGATCTCTGTGAGTGTACCCAGTTCCGAAGACCCATCCTCCCCTTCCCATCTATTAATAGTTAGCAGCCTGCAGTGGCTGGATGTAGAGGTTTGTGAGCAGGTGTAGCAGTGCAAGTTCTTTGCTTTGAAGAGAATTTATACATTCTTCTGTTGTCTGAGCACGCATGTGCTTCGTGTGGTCTACGTATCTGACTTTGGATATACCGGCATCATCTTCACATTCACACCTGCTGCCTGTTCAGATAAAATTCCTTACCTGGTGACTGTGCTTGTGTAGTGGAATCGAATAGTATGGCTGAGGAGGAAAAACTTGTGAGTACGCGGAGTGCAGCACACTGAAATAGACTACAGCTCGCAATATGTCTTCTACAAGACACCCTTCATAGGGAATGTTATGTTTTATATTTATCTTTTCTGTTACTTCTGTATCCCCCAAAAAGTCAATAGATAATTTACTTTTTTAAGAATCTGATTCTCAACTCATCATTTGTTCTGCAGTAATGCCAGTGGCTTTAATTTTTGCTGTACAGTTTCTAATATTTTGATTATTTTTTCCTCTTTTGAGTAGCATTTCGTAACAGTAACATATAATTTCTCCCCTGCTTCCTCCAGATTCCTTTCTTTGGATCAAAATCTTTTGGAAGAAGAAGTTCTGACAGTCCCATGTTGAGCAAAGCTGAATTTGTTGAAAAAGTTCGCCAGAGCAACCAGGCTTGCCACGATGGCGATTTCCATACAGCGATCGTGCTGTACAATGAGGCTTTGGGAGTTGATCCTCAGAACTGCATTCTCTACAGTAACCGTGCAGCAGCCTACATGAAAATCCAGCAGTACGACAAGGCCCTGGATGATGCGATCAAAGCACGGCTTCTGAATCCCAAATGGCCAAAGGTAGGAAAGTGTATTTGTCTTCTGGGGAAGGAGTAACTCCTTGGGGATTATTCCTCACATACGTAACACCTAATGTAAACAAGTGCATGTATTTCTGTACTAAAGTCTGTTTTTGCTAAAAGCTCCAGATAATAATATCATTTGGGTTTAAAAGCTGTTTGACTTGAATTTCCTGTTGGGTATTAAACTGTTTTCTGTGCAAACATACTTTTCACCAGTGAGGCTATGATACTATTTTAATGTTTTAACCCAGCATGGTTTCTGAGTTGTGAAGACCAGACTTCTCTTTTGATGTTAAACATAGTCAGTATTCAGTAGCATCACGGTACCTTTTGTTGCAAAACTTCTTGAGAGGCAGCATGGAGATTCTTATTAGTAACGGAGCAATACAGCCTTTCAAAATAGTGTTCAGACTGTTTATGTGTAGTATATTTTGGATGAACATTTTCAAAATTTTGTATCTTAGCTTTCTTTATGCAAGGAGACATTTTGGAAAGAGTAAATGGTGCTGGTTGTCTCTTCCCACCAGCTGTGGTCGATTGCTCCAGGAGCTGACCGCCCTTGGCTCGCCCCGGGCCAGCCCTTTACACACTAACCCATGTTCATAGCATCTGCTCCAGATTCCATTTCTCCTGCCAGTCCCTCACACAGTCTAACTAGCATTTGAGTGAAATAGAGATGTAAGTTAAGAGTGGATTCCTCATCCAGGTTCCTCTCCTCAGAAGCTGTGGCAGGTGGCTGGACTCCAAACTGTTGAAGTTAAGGTTCCTTTAATTTCAGAGCAGATCGTTGTCAGTCCTGTGTTCTGTTTTTCGGTTGTTTATTGCCTTCTAGAAAAACCTCATCATATGCTTCTTTAAGACTTTGTTAATTACTTCACCCACACTCTAAGCACAAATCCAGACTCTGCTCATTTCAGCTCCAGGTGTTGTGATTGTCTTGTGTGCCTTTAAATCAACATTGTCTGCTCTCCCTTTTCTCATCGGTCATTGCCTGTGACTTGTATGGCTGTTTACTGGTCCATTAAGTGAAAACATGAGTATTAGTGTAGTGGCCAGCTGCCTAGCAGTTACATGTCCAGACTGCTCATCGTTTCCTTTGCTGCACTGCAGTGAGTAGACGCACTGTTTTTTCATGCCTGCTTAGTATGTTTCCGTATGGAAAGTGGAATCTGTTGTATAAAAATATATATAAAATAGTGTGTTTTCCACTCAGAACACAAGATAGTTTTCCTAGATACATGTATACAGTTTGAGGATTCAGTGCTGTGAAAACTTCTGTTTCTGCAACTCCTGAGACATCATCTCGCTAACGGAGGCAGGTGTCTGCTCATTGCACCTCCGAAGGAGTGACACGGATTGCAACACCTGAGTACGTTTGAAGGCAAAAGGCTGGTGGTATCTTTTCCTCAGCACATTCTGTGTGCGCAGTGTTGCTCCTGCTTCAGCCTTCAATCCTGTGCAGGCTGTGACAGCTTGTCTGCTGCACTGCTGGGCGCATCTGCCTTTGGTCCTTCTCTCCTGCTCTCACCGGGAGACACAGCATCCCGCAGGTGTTTTGATTGGATGCATCTTTCTGAAGGAAAAGAGCCTGACTTTTCTTCAGAGCTGGTGTCTTGCAGCAGAAGTCTTGTATGTCTGCAACTGAGACTCAAAAGAAACATGCTTCTCCCCCCATACTGGCACCACCAAAAAAAAAAAAATCTGAATTTTGGACATTTTCTTAAAAAATCCAAATGTTAAAGCGTGTCTTTCTGGCATCTGTTTGACCCAAGGTGAAAAACATTATTTATAATAACTGCTGTTCTGCTAAACTTGTGCTGTATAATAGTATAGGCTTGGTTCTGTCGCAGTTGTGATAGAAGTCTCGTGAAAATGGCTTGGCAGGGAGTGCATCTTGGCTTTTAAAAAGGAGCCATCGTGCTACTACAGTAATTGAGATAATGAAAACCCACAGCTCAATGTTTTTTTTTATCCTCCGTGTGTCATTTCCATCTGGAATTGTGATTTTCATGCTCTTCTACATAGTACTTCACTTTTGCTTTGAATTGTTGTTTCCACAGAAATCATCTGCAATGACTTAGGTTTTAGAAGAAGATGAAAATTTTTGCCAAGTTCTGTTTGTCATTAATTTGGCTGCTCCGCAGTGAGGATGACTGTTGGCTTAAGAAATCTGTATCTACAGATTGAGGCCAGTAGCTGACACTACATCTTCATTCTGTCTCCTGGGTCTGTGTTCGTTTGATGAGGACTGGTTGCTCTAGTTGCTGAATCTGACTGTCCAAGTCTCATCCTGGGAAGAGTTCTCTGTTAAATTCCGTTTCAAACTTTCAGCCCTCTCCATCTTGTTTCCTCCATTGTGGATTTGTTAATTTCTCTTCACATGCCATTTCTCGTTCTTGGTGAGTGTCCATTTTTTCCCAGTTTCCCTGATTCTCCAAATAATTTTTTTAATAAGTCCACTTTTTTTCTCTCAGACACCTAAATAATAATCTGTTCTTTCATGTATCTGTGACAAGCAAGGGCATACTGGGAACCACAGTTAGTGAAAATATCTGCCTCAAGATAGAATCAGAATTTAATCTTATTTTTAGGATTTTTGGTATGGTTTTTTATCTTGAATGTCATTAGAAAGTTTATCTTTTATTCCTGAAGATGCCATAACACTTTTCAGCAGCGTGGTTTGTAAGAGGACATCATCACTGCACAGCTGTGCCAATGAGAACCACCTCAGTGACAGACAGCTGGGTGAACAGCCTTAAAATTCCTGTCGGTGACAGAACAGAGTTTACTGCTGAGTAAATCCTATCTCCACACTTGCAGTTATGTAACGGTGTAGCTAAATTTACAATTTCAAAATATCAGCTGAGATGAATGGAACGGAAATGCTGAAGTCTGTTTAAAACTCATCCATGTCAGTTCTGTTTCCATGAGCTATCAGCAAGGGCAGAGAGCGGGGTTGGTATCTAGAAATCCCGTCTGAATGCCCAGTTACGGTGCAGCTGTTCACCTGCCCAGCTGAGCTCTGCTGCGTTTTGGAGCTGCGAGCAGAGACAGAGCGAAACTCTTTCTGCCTTCGCCAGACCAGCCACAGCAGCTGACCTGGTGTGATCAGCTCAGTCAGTGCATAAGAGAAGTGCTAATTGCTTGTAATTATTTTACCACAACGGGATGGCTCTTGCCTGCTTGTCGGGGATGATGAACTCTGCGATCTCTGGACTGACGGCATTTACCAGCGTTTCTGGCATTTCCGTGGAACGGTGACAGCAGTCGGCAGAGGGGTTCTGGTGCTTGCGCAGCTGGAGCTGTTGGGCTGCTCCTGTATGGAGAAAGCACAGAGGAACCTTTGTGTCTTTTTTATTTAGTTGAAGGACAAACATAAACGGGTTTCCTGACTGAACTGGAAAACAGCTTTTGGGCAGATGAGGCACAGGCGAAGTTAGGCACCATCCTGGCTACCAGGTGTTTTTTTGTCCCTCTTCCCGTTTCACTGGCGGATCAGGAGGGTGGTTACCCACCCCATCGCTCTGGAGTGACAGTCCTCCCTCTGGGGGCCACACGGGGGGTGCCGGGTGGCATTCGGGTGCTCCCCGACCGTTCCTGATCGCGGGGACCCGACTCACCCGGCAGCAGTGCTTCGGGAATCACGGCAGAGGTGGGAAATCCTGGAGCGGAGGCAGAGGAAGTTTGCGTGGTACGTTTTCCTCATCTCAACGTTTATGTGTTCTAAAATGTGTATTTGTATTTTTATTGCATAAGTAATTATAATTTTATCTAGAACAAGGAGGGGTGTATTTTGGGGGATAGTTAACTAGTCTGATATGCTTTGAACACAGTTCAGGTTGGATTGGATATCTGATGTCAGAAAACACGCAGTGGTGTTTGTACCCATCACAGGTCTAGATGGCTGCTGCCAGTCAAGCTCGGTTTGCAGAGCCGTCCCTACACAGTACGTGGATTTTTGTGTGTGTGTGTGTGTGTGTGTGTGCAACTTAGTGTGGGACAACAGGAGGGCACTGTCTAAAGTTGAACACTTACGTTGCGTATTTCAATATCAAAGCTGCTTTATAGATTTAAAAAAAATATTTTTATTGATAATTTTTATTGATAGACCATAACTGGAAAATTGGAAATTATGCTTACAAAATCTAAGCAATTTTATTAATTAGCCAGAAGAGGGAGCTTAACAGGTATAGCTGGTGTTCTGCTTGAAAAGCCCGAGTTTTAAATACAGAACCCGGTTTCCTTTTACCTAGGAAACTGAAAAATTAATTTGAATCCATTTTTTCTTAGATTTAAGCTGCTGAATCTAAATTTCTTTGTTTCTTTCCCTCCTTTGAGTATGCAGTTTTTTGATTCGTACTTTTTTTTTTTTCATCAGTATTTACAGTGCTGGTGGGGAGTATCACAATCTTACATGTGTGTGAAATAAATGTGTTTTCACTCTGTAACTAGGCCAGTGTATTAAGCTGATCCTTTGTTCAGAGGCTGGCAAACAAAAATAGAGCAAAAAGTGTTGTGAAATAAAGCTGTGAAATGAAATAATGTAGAAAGTGGTTGTTCTTGTTTTCAGACACAGTTGCCTATTGCTCTGAGTTTTCATATAGCTTCTGTTTTCATACAGCTTATATTAATTTTCATACAGCTTATATTCCCAGTTACAGTCTTGAGTTAATTTAAGTTCTGATCCCCCATCATCCCTCCTCCAGTTCTCCCAAGATGCTTTCTTCCTTTTTTTTTTTTTTTTTTTTTAACTGCTTTTGAATATGGCAAAATCTGAGCAATGTTAGGTTCCTAACTGTGTGTTTCAGTCTGAGCTGGGATGAAAACATGAAGTGTTTGTATGGTGGGGAGCAAACATGTCGTTTGTTACATTACGATGTGGTGGCTGGGAGGTGCTTTGTCCGAATTGTGTAGACATTTCCTCAGGCTTACAGGAGGTGGTCAGGGATGGTTTTGTCATTAGCAATTGTCATGTTTAACTTTCTGCTTGCATTTTCTGTTGGCAGCATTAAGCCAAACTTACCAAACAAACCAAGCAAACTTTTTTGTCTAGTATGCACTTTGCAAGCCTCCAGATGTGCACAGTCTGGAAGATATTCTTACTGAAAGAATCATCTGTAAAGTAACTTTGAAACAAAAGCAGCAACAGCAACAAAACTATGGCATGCACAGAGTTTAACAGTAAATGCTATCGTAGCGTTGTCTGAGTATTGTGGCATTTTCTAACTGTAGAAGTGTTTTCTGCCTTTGACCAGCTGGGGAAGACGTTAAAAAACTTTTCAATGATAGGAAAGTAGCAGCTTTGGAGGCATATGTGGGGATTTGATTAAAAAACCTGTGTCCAGGTGTCAGCTCAGGAGGTAAAACACCATGGTGGTGAGAGGTTTTTTTTTCCTTTAGTTTTCAAAGTGCCTAACAGGAGAAGAAGCTGTCTTTATTTAAAATAAACATCTGAGCATTCGCATCATTCCGGTTCTCAGGCTACTGGGAAAAATTACAAACATGTGGCAGAATAAGAGCAAATTCATATGTGTCTTTATACCTAACTGGGGAGAACAGAAGGAGATTTTAATGATAACATTGCTTGTAATACTGGGGAAAGATTACACTCCTAACTTGTGCTACCAATTGATTTGCCTCTGTGACTTTAAGTTCTTCAGAAGCACAGGAAAGTTTTAAGTTTCCAATACTTCACACAAGGCAAAAAAGTAATTTAAGGTACTTATTCTATCTTTACTGTGTTAATCTGTGAACTTTTTAGTGCTGAAAAACTTGAGTCATTAATAATTAAGCTTATTTCTTGGAGAATAAGTGTTTTGTCTTGGCGGTGGAGGTTTGGGCATAATTTTTGAGATTTCAGTAAAAATCTCATTTGTCCTATTTCTGGGGAGAAATAATTTTGACTAATTCACAAAAATAACTATAAACCTTGTTTTGGTTGCAAGATGCAACGGGGGCCATTTGTCATTGTCTGTGACAGCTGTAGCCTGTGCCTTTTCGCCACGCGCAGGTTCATCCCGGCTGCTTCCCGTGCCCGCGCAGCGCCGCTGGGTTTGGGTATCAGGATGTTGCCCCAGCTTTGCAGGCTTGCTCCTCCCCGTGAGGCTGGAGAGACTGGGGATCCCTCGTACAACTCGATGATGTGGTTTTTCTCTGTAGCTCTCACCAGGAGGTCTGAAGACTTGTTCTTGGACTCTCAGGTCAGGTTTCTGCAGAGCAGGTACCACTGGTACCAGCGCTGGGCTGGCAGCCTGCCGGAGGTCAAACACTGCTTCCCACGCTGTTCCTTTTCTTGCTCTGCCAGTGTCAGTGGATAAGTGGGTCTTTCTCTTGGTTTCTGTTGCTGTGCTGCCTTTCGTCACTTCCCTACTAGCTCAGATCAGAGCAGGAGCTCTACCAGCAGGTCTCCTGGCAGAAAGTTGTTCACTAGCAGAGATGAACTGCCCCTGTCAGACCTCAGCGTGTGTGGCTGACAACATTCACATTGAAGCCTGACAGGGAACAGGAACCACAAAGATCAATGTTTTCAGCACTCTGAGTGGTACCTTGATTTTATCTTTGTTCCATGTGAGTGGAAGGATGCTGCCGGAGCAGGTCCGTGGCACTCTGCTGTTGGGAACCCCCATAACGGGCGTTGGGGCAGCAGCGTCCCCCGAGGGCACCGCGGGCTGGGGGCAGGGAGCCGAGCTGGCACCAGTGGGAAGACCAGGGTTCAACAGCGGTCTGTGGTCACGTGCAACTGTTTAAGTCCCAGAGCAGGCAAAAATGTTATTTCTTAAAACAGGGACACTTTTTCATATCAAACTGCTTCTGAGCTGCAGCACCTTTGAGAGAAAGGGTGAACAGGCTGGAGAACGGGGCTGGTGCAAAAATCATCCGGAAGTGACTGGAACAAATCGCTACCACTTCTGTTAGGCAGGAGTGGCTCTTGTGGTCTTTGTCTCCTCCACTTAGTTTGAGAACGTGGCTCTGCATATGCAGATGGAGAAGAAATCTGAAAGAAGGGGGGATTTTGAGCCAGGAGGCCTTTGGGTGCGTGAAACGCAGGAGGGCTTTAGATGTTGTCGTGTAACTGTGGGGGAATTCAGCAAAATGGCTTGCACTGGTGTTTTGTTGAGTGACTCCAGCTGTTGGTCACGTGAGCAGTCCTTTTAATGGGAAGAGGGACACTGGCTCCTCTTCTTCCTCTGCTGGCTGCTCCTGTGTCCTTATAAACGTCCCCTCCTGTGCTGCAGCAATCTGAAACAACCTGAACCTTTCTCAATGAATTGCAAGTAGCCTGTCCACCCTCAGCTGCACGTGAAACCTTTGAGCAAAGAAACCACGTAACTTTTTATGAATAGGCCTCTTGTTTTTAATTTGATGAGCAAGGAACTTTCCAGTCCTGTCCTCCGGCTTACAATCTGTCTTTAATTTGCAGAAAGATGAATTCCGGTTTTTCAGGCATACAACTGTTCAACGGATTTTTTTCGCTTTGGTAGAACTTTCTGTGTTGTTATCCTGAGGGTTGTGCATTTGCTTCTATCTTTTCATCTCACAGAATCACAACCTGCTGAAGTTGGATGGGACTTCTGGAGACGGTGTAGTCCAGTCCCTGCTGTCGCAAGCAGGGTCAGCTAGAGCCGGCTGTCCAGGACACTGTCTAGTTGGGTTTTGAATATCTCCAAGGTTGGAGACTCCATGACCTCTCTGGGCAACCTGTTCCAGTGTTTGACCACCCTCACCAAGAAATTTTTTTCTTCTGTTTAAAAGGAATTTCTTGTACTGCAATTGGTGCCCTTTGTCTCTTGTCCATTCACTGGATACCGCTGAGAAGAGCCGGTTCTGTTCTTTTATTGTCCCCCATCAGGCATTCATACACATTAGTCAGATCCCCCTCCACCAAAACGTTCCTTTCTCTGGGTTAAACGACTGAAGGTGTTTCAAACTCTGCTGGTATGACTGATGCTCCCATCCCTTCATCATCTTTGTGGCCTTTTCCTTGACTTGGTCCAGTCTGTCCCTGTTTCTCTTGTCCTGGGGAGCCCAGAAGGTCACAGGACTCCAGATATGTTTTTATCTTATGTTATATATAGATTTACTATTATATAGTAAATTGTTATATATAGATTTACTTGTTAGAGTTTTTTGTTGCCGTTGTTTTCAGTGCCTTCTTCCCATCCCTTCCCTTTTCTCCTCCTTGAGTAAACAACCCTCTTTTCCCATGTAATGGTTGTCTGTCTGACACAAATATACAGGAAAAACTGCTCCTTTCTAAGAAATCAGCTTTCTGCCTTAGAATTTGAAAAGCTTACAGAGGTGCTTGAGTCTCAGCACACAAAAAATCAACACAAAATTTCCAAGCATTTACTGTAGGGTTTCGTTATTCCTTTCTGCCTTTTCTGGAACCCGTTTGTACAGGGAAGAAAACAACTTAAAATTTTATTTTATGGAATTGAACTGCAGTTTCTCTACTTAGTCTAAATCCTGTAATGTAAATTCCTCATCTGGAAGGTGATAGTTTTTCACTCCCCAGTTTTCTTCTCACTGGAAGTGGTTATACTACGGTATAGGAATTGGATAGTGCTTTTTATTCCTCATCTATCTGAATATCCAATGCACAAATGCATATTTTTTGCAGGGATCAGCTGTGAGAAAGAAATAATTCTGAATTTCAGAAATGAAGCTTGATCTGCAAGGTTGGTAGTTGGGAAAAGTATCTTGTTACCCGCTCATTGAGAGTTGAGCACATAGCCACTGGATGTCATCTTAAGAAATTTGGATTATCTTCGTCTACATGCGCAATACTGTATTTTGTACCCAGTAGTTTTAGACTAAACCCTTAACATGTGTTGTTACTGCTTTTTCTCACTTCCCCAAACCCTGAGGAGTTAGTTGCTGGATTACTTTTCTCATCAGCTTTCAACTCTCCAGTAGTTTATTTTTTCAGTTTGCTTATTCTTAAATATGAGATATTTATTCCTCGTTTTTTCTCAGCAGACAAGGATTGAGTTTCCTCATCTTGGAGATTAATTTCTCTCCTAATACTATCATACTGGTGACCCGCAGTCTGAAGTTGAGGAATTGTGAAGGATTGTAATGAACACAGCACACATGAGAGGGCGCGCTGTGCTTGGGGATTTCAGAGGAGTGACTAGGACCTAATTTCAGTTGTGCATAGATATTCACATTTTTTAGGTATTTCTAAGAGGTGTTTGTTTTTTTTTTTGGTTTTTTTTGTTGTTTTTTTTTTTCAAAGTCCATACTGTTCGTGCTCCCTTTTCTTTTTCTTTGACATCAAACTGGATATGCCTGGCATGAGAGTGCTGATGAATCAGGCTCCCCGAGCTGGGACTGTGAGGGTGTCACTGGTGCCGAGCAACGGAAGAGAGCCGCTGTGTCTTATACATGCTTTCTAGAATGGTTTGCATTGGAACTTGCGTTGTGTGTGCACATTTGTTTTCCTTTGCATTTAATCAAGTTGTGGATTAAAGGGACTGCGGTGAGACTGCCTGGTTTGTGAGAGCTGCCAATAGGTGGCTGTATGGCAGTAAAGAACAGGAGGGGGTTATAGGATGCTGGACCTGGATTCTTCTGTAATAGGCGAGAATGCCCTTGGAAACCTGCGTTTCTTTTTTGGGTGTACAGTCTGATACATCATGGCATGTCTGGACATCACTGGATCCTCATCAGAGACCTGCAGCCTCAGCCAGTCTCTGAGGAAATTAAATTAAATGGAGAGTTTGGGAGAACAAGTAGACAAGAGGAAATACTAAAAATGAGAAAGCAGAAAGTCGCCTTGACTAACCAGTGAGTAGGAAACACAGGAGTATTCCATTTATACAGTGTCCTGCACTGTGCCAAGATCAAGAAAAAACAACTAATTAGTGGTGCGGCTTGCTGAGAGCTGCATGACAACTGAAGGCGAGATGGCCCAATGGTTTTGCCTGGCTGGCCTTTGAGCACACACCAGGGTTTATTCGGGCAGCGTTACTCCTGCTACTCACTCCCCTGCGGCCGCGCAGGACGGGAAGTGGACGTGATGGTGTCAAGGCAGGAAATGCAGCACAGGGATGACTGCCGCATTGAGCATAGGCATTTTCCAAGTCAAAAGCATGATGACAGTTCAAAATAATGAAAACAGGGAACAAATTTGTATCAATTCTTGTTATTTCTGTAAATCCATTGTTCTCTCAAAGTTACTGCTCTCTGTTTGTTCTGAGAGTGCCAAGGTCTCAGCCCCCTTCTGACCTGTTAGACAGAGCAGGTGACATATCCCTTTTGCCGAAAGCGTCTTTGTACGTGGTTTCTCCTTGGCTCCAAAGGGCATATCACAAAGCCCCTTCTGTTATATGGAACAACAAAAACAAATCATTAATAGTTTGTCTATCTTCCACTAATAGAGAATTTACCCCTGAAGTTTAAAAGAAAAGTTGAACAATACTGTCATTTCTGTCATATAGTGAATAGACAATCTAGTTTTTATTTTATTTTCTGGATTTAAGTTAGTTTTGAACTCTTTCCTTCTTCTCTTCTCTTTGGAATGTCAGGTTTGCCTTCTGGAAGTCAAATAAGTGAATTTCTCTAGAAGCTATTAGAAATCTGTCATAAGATCCCAAACATGAAATAGAAGACTTGTAAGCTCTTCAGTGCAGTTATTTTTATGATTTCTGATGACTTCTGCAGAAGTTGGCAGTGGTATGCAAATTCCTGTATTGCTTTTTTTAATTCTAAAGCTGTTGAGGAGCCAGCTCATAGAAATAATAGATCATATGAGTATTGACGTATATTAAAAAGTATAATAAAGGCATCCTTTTTGTTAGTGTTCCAGTACTTGAGAATATTCTCAACAAGCTGTATATCTGATGGATTTTCTTAGTCTTGCATTGGGCATTGGTAAGAGTCCTGTTCAGTGTGCTTTATGGGCTTATAACTGACAACTATTCCTTTAGTTTTTCTTGTGTTAGACTAATGCAGTGCAGTCATGTGTTAGCCAGACCTCTGCTCACTTCCCTTAGTGGAAAACTTATTTCATATTTGGACAAAGGTTAAATTTATGGTTTTATGATGCATTTTTAATGGACTTTTTAAAAGGTGTATACCAAGTCTTAGTTATTCTGCATGCTAACAGAGAGAAAATGTACTTTGATGAAACCTTTATTCCTAGAACCTCGTCTCATGTGCAGTGGAGAGGAGCCTTCTTGAAACACTGCTTTAGATGCAGTGCAATGGAAGAAGCCTTTTCTGTCTCTTGGGATGCTCTGTTCCCTTCAGCTGATAGATGGTGAATATCAGCTCTTCTTCCCTGAGAACTGCCCCACGGGATCAGGCTGAAGCTCCACGTAGTGGAGTTTAAACACTGGTGGGTATGAGATGTTTAAGGAAACGGGATGTGTGGGGTGCACATTTTCCTGGCAAACGTTTCTCCCTTGACAGCTGCCAAAGGGCTTCGGGGCTCCCTGACCTGGAGGCTGTGCCCGAGCTGTTGCATTTTCATTATCACTGATGAACTTCTCCTCAAGAGCTTAGTAATTTCTGAGATCATTTGTTCTGTACAACCATAACACGTAGTAGAATTTAGTTTCATAATTTTTCTAAGTGTTGTGTGAAAAAAACCTATCTCAAACATGCTTTTATTTCTGTTCCCGTGGTAACGTTCAGAGTGCGTGTTGCTGGACAGCTCCCCCGTGAATTGAGAGCATCCACGGGTCCTGCCGTGTCACTGCTGGACTTTGGGAATAATTCAGGGCAGGAATTCTGGACAGATCACCTTATTTTTATTTTCTTGTTATTGTTTCTCGGATCATCGTTCAGTCTTCATTGGTTCAAAATAAGAAATAACTGCCCTCCTTTGCTTTACTTTTACCAGTGGATAGGAACTGGAAAACAAACGATCGGATGTTAGATTCCATTGTAAATGTAACTTTAGCCTCCCTCACTTATCACACAGGAATACATGTGGGCTTCTGGATTATCTTCTGGTTTTTATTGCTTGGGCATCTTGTTTTTGCCTCTGATAGTTCTCCTGCAGTGAGCCATAATGTTATCGGAGGCTTGTAGTCACTAATAGCAATTTATTTTAATGGCAGTTCCCCTGAATCCTCTCTTGTGTCTTTAGAGATATGTGTCAAGCTGCAAGGCCTCTTACTCATTTAAATCTTTGCTAGGAACATGGACCAGCAGTTTCACTCTGGAGAATTTCGATGTGCTGCACGCTCGTGTTTATTTTATGTCAATACATTTTGTTAAGTTACCATTGTTACCAGTGTGTCCACGGAAATCACTTTTTATCATGCGCATGGTGGATATGGAATGCATGCAACTGTATTTCAGGGAGTAAATTTTTCATGATTATAGCCCACGGGTACTAAATAAAAAATGTCAGCTTCTTGGATTTGGTTGCACTATAAAAGTGTGCTTAGAAATAATGGATTCTGTGACTGTTTGGGAAGGGACAAGTACAGCACTGAACCCTCCCAGGTTTAAAAGCAGAAAATATGCGCACTGAACTGCGGAGGGGAATGTTTGGGTTTGCGATGTACAGTCAGTAAGGCCTTGGAAAGCTATAACAGAATGGGGAATGCAGCAGAGAAGGAATGTGAACAAGAGGAGCGTGTATAGTAAACAGAGCTTTTTTAAGAGCCTAAATTAATGTTCCAGAGAATAAAAAAAAAATCAGTTGCCTGTATGATTTCACGCCCTCCCACATTTGTTCTGCTTTGTCTCACACTTGGGCTGCCCTGAAGAATGACACCGATTCTGAAGGCTGTGCGGAGAGGAGCAGTACGCATCGGAGCTGTTGGTTAATGATCCAAAACAGCAACTCGGTTCTGGCTTAGAAACATCCATTGTCTCTTACGCTCTCACACAATTTCTCCTCCTAAATACTCCAGCTTTTTTTTTTTTCTTTTCCCTCCTGTCTCCCCACACAAAATTGTGCTTAAACTAGACAAAAGAAATCACTGAAAAGCAAATTTTATTGTTGGTAGTTTCGAGTGCTCTGTACTGTGAAGTCCAGTGATAAATCATTTCTGGAGCTATAAGTATGTTTATGCATTTGTAAATATGTCACTCATCGTGTTGGTTTTGGTGCTTAATAAAATAGGGAGATTTATTTTTTTTTTATGAAAATACCCATCTGTATTTCACAAATTAAAAATTTACTGTAGCTTCTGTGAATTCATGTTTTATGAAATCACACTGTAGAACAGAAAGAAGCAACTTGAGTGTAGCAGATGTACAAATCGTTCTAATCTGAGACACGAGGAGTTTTTCCAGGAAGGCGAGTGTGGTGAGCTAGCTGGTCTTTCAAATACTGAGGCCTCTGAAGGGGTTTTTATGTTAATTTAGGTTAATTTTTTGCATTTTCTCACAGTAAAGGTAAAGAAGGTGGTGGGTTTTTTTACTTTAGGTGCCTCTGAGAATGTCTACATGTTGCTACAAATTCCCCAAATTCTAGGACTACAACATAGAGAAAATTCGTTTCCTAATTCTTCCCTTTGGTGAACACCCCAGTCCCTCGATGTCTGCATGAAACCCTGGTGTCTTCAGCTGGGTCGCGAAGAGTTATGTTGGGGAACCAAGACACTTGTTAGGTCTAGTTTCTTCTTTCAGAAGAAGTGAACAGCAACATTGCTCAGATACTGTGTAGCCTTCAAGTTCAGTCTAAGACTGTGTTTGAGAAACTCTCTCAGAAGATGAGGTACTTACAGTTGTATGGGAACTTCATCTGCTGTCTGTTAATGAGCTGGCAATAATAAAAATGGAAAACCACAGTTGGGATCAAGAAGTACAAGGACTTCATTGCTGGTAACACCCAGGAACCAGGCACAAGAAAACTTTCCTAGTCTTGGAATATTTCCCAACTGCTAAATATCTAAAAACATTTGAACAATATCCAACAGGTTTTTGTTTTACTTGAAAACAAATACAGGATATGAGTATTTCTCTAGTAATTTAGAGACAGCTAAATTTGCATTCAAGAATTTGGGCAGATCTGCAAACAACTGGCTTTTAAAAACCAAAGCACCCCCAGTCCCTTGCACCAACAAAAGTGACTGTTTTTTATTCCCCCGCACAAAAGTTAACCATCTTCTCATTGGATGTGTTACACATGGAAGAGTCCAAATAGAGCTGGTGTGGCTTGCAGCTTTTTGGCAGATGCTGAGAGACGTCAGGAGGGTTTAGTAGTACTTTTCAATAATGTTAAGTGGTATAGACAGGCCTATATCAGAAATAACGTCCCCGTGTGAGAACTATTGACGTTCCAGCGGTGCCTACGCCGCACGCACAGCCCGTTTAATAGCCCGCGCGAAGGCTCCGCCACATGCTGCAGACATGCAAAGTGCTGAAGACTATCGGAGGACTATTATGAAGTTTCTGTCGCTCACACCAATACAAAACTCAATCCTCTGCAAACCTCAAGGCGATGTTCCACACACCCCGTAATGCAGAGCCACAGGATGGTTTGGGTTGGAAGGGACCTCTAAACACACACCACCAAAAGCAAAGGAGTAGTGTGGATGCTTTGCATTGCCATGAGGTGGACGATTTTTGGAACGAGTCAGTCTGCCTAGGATGTGGAGGAGATTTTAGAACTGAAAATTTTTCATTCCAGTGCCTGGCTGGGAAGGGGGCTGAGACCGATGTGTCCGGTACGCCGTTTGCTGGCTGGAGCGAGTGAGGAGCACACGGGCAGTGCGTTCTGGTGCCTGACGTTTCGCGGCTAAACCCTTGTTAGGGGCACCTTAAAACTACAGAAAGTGACAGCTTTCCAGATACTGCCAATAAACTTCAGGCAGCTGTAGGTTAGCCTGCAGTCTGCTTTCCAAATATGCTTCAGATATCTTTAATAGTCAAATATATCTCTTCAAGATGTTCTGAAAAGCAAAAATCAAGGAAATACATTTCCAACTCTAGATTTTTCTTATTGTTCTAACTGTGAGTGAACTGGGGGAGCCAGTTCAGATTGAGATTTGTTCTGGATAAAAAACCAAACATTTGTTGGCTATTGGTTAAGCTTGTCGTGGTGTTTTCCAGACGATATGTAAGATTTCTTCTTCCAGTGTTTCTTCCAGGAATTAATGTTCATCTCACTACCTTTCAGGAATACCTGAAGCTATCTGCAGGTTGCTCTGAGGCTGCTGGTCTGTTCTCTTGCATTGCTCACTGGGATTCATCAGGACAAATTAATCTGGAAACACCAGATTAACTAATTGCTCTTAAACCTGTTTTTTGCCTGTTTCAGCCGGGGTTGTTGACATTAACCATGTCTCTATAGTTGACCTTTTAAAGAGTCATCTGAAGCAACCGTCCGTAGCTACAATTAATAAGTTCACCTGACTGCTGCCAAGTGCAGCGGCTGGAACTTGGGAGCCTTTTAGTTAGGGCAGGAAAAAGGAAAAAATTGCTTTTTCACTTACAAGCGGGGTGACTTGAAATCATGCAAATGCCCTCATTTTTCTGTTCAGGAACATCAGACTGATATCTGGAAACACTTTGGTGGCTAGCAAAGGAGATTTCGAAAGAATCACTGTATCTAGAAATGCAAGTAGTATCTTGGGAAAAATGGATTTATGGGCTGCCGTTGCCTTGAGCCAACAGGCTTGTTAATATGTGATAGATGTAGCTCCTAGCTTTTGTCGTGTTTCTATGGGTAACCTTTGAGTGACCCTGGGCTGCGGAGTGAGTCAGCTCCGCTGCACATGGAACTGCTTCGCATGAGAGGAACGCGGAATCCTTCATTGTGAAACCTCAGTCTGTTGCAGTTTTTCTCCACCTTTTGAACTGCTTTAGAGTTGACAATTAAGCCTATTTGAGTGGAATCAGACCTGGAAACTGCTTTTCACCTCTGTTAGAGACATTATTGCTGGGAGATCTCACAGCCTTGCTTCTCTCTCCTCATTATTTTGTCACCAGTTGCAGTACCTGTGTGTGTGTTTCCTTCCGACGGACTTTTTTGGAATGATAGGAGGAGATGAGGCAGAGTCAGTTTTGGTAAACTCCAGAGCTTCTGTGGCAGTGGGAGATGGGGTGTGTATACAGAGACAGGCAAACGCGGGCCGTTGGTGATCTGAGACGGGTTTCGGTTCTTCATGACTGAGCGGCGTTGGTGTGAGAGGTGCGGCTCGTCAGTCAGTCGGAGCCGCTCCCCGGCAGCTCCGTGTCCCTCAGGGAGTGGTGACCCCTGAGGGCTGCTTCTACTTATCTGAGAGGAAAACAGGAAAATCCGAGTGGCATCCCGTGCCTGAGCGTGGAAATCCACTCCGTGTGTTCGGCGTGTGCAGCACTTGGGAGCTTGTGCTTGTGCTTTCCAGCTTCTTGTCCTTCAGCCTCACATTCCTCTTTGCTTTGCTCAGATGCTGTTACTAGACCACTGACTGCTTTTTTCAAACATTTCTGGCTCGTATCAAACTTTCCTCAATTACCTAGAGCCGCTGTCTTCATTTCACAGCAGTCTAGACGATGATGACTGTCGGCTTCTCTGTCAGGCTGGGAGCTCTAGCCGATCCGAAGGGCCGCGCTCCTTTCCTGGATCTGGTGGTGGGACTCATCCTCCTCCTCGCTTGGCTGAGGCCAGGGCTGGCGCACGGTGTGTTTCTGCTGTAGGAAATGAGCACCTGAAGAAAGAGGCAGCGTCCAGATGAGACATGCTAGTGCATGTATGGCAGCTTTATAAAATGGCATTCTTTCCATCTCTGCTTTTCCTCTTTATTTTGCAATGGGATTGGAAAAGCTTCAGAAGAATGAACGCGTGTGTGTGTCTGTGTGTGTGAATACATACGGGTACTTACGGTATGCCTCGATGTGTGCCAAAATGATACAAAGTCAAAGAGAGGAAATGGAAGTGATAAACAGCTATGAACTCCTGGCTTTAGAAGCCCTTCAAGTGATCTTGATCTCATGGATAATAAGCACAAACTTCCCAAATAATATGTTGCACAGGGTTTATGTAGAGTGGAATATGTGCATGTCAGAGAGAAACTGATAGGTTAGCTTGTACTGCAGGTCCATGGGATATATGATTGTTCAGGGAACTCTTCAAACACAATGGAAATACTAAAGTAGGAAAACAGATATTTTCCAGTGTAAGGTGTTGCTGACATCTTCCGTCTTCTAGCCAAGTAATTACCAGTTGCCTCTTTGCTTCTGGCTGTGATAGACTGTTTCTAGGCTTGAGATCTGTGTTTCAGTGTGTCCCGAGTCCTTTATACTCAATCAATCCTCATATTATGTTGTACCTTAAAAATAAAGAAGGAATAAATGACAATTAGTTTGCTTTAGTCTCTGTACTGTACTCACTGATAGTGTCAGATTAAAAACCAGAAATAAATATTTGCATTGAGTGTCGCTTTCCCGTCTTTCTCAACTACCACAAACAATAAAACCCCAAAAGCTCAGCCAGAGGTTTATAACGTCTTGGGGTAGAGTTTGGAGGGGTAAAGGGTTTGGTGCAGAGTATGTAGCAAGAGAAAGGAATTGTCACTTTTTGAGGTAAAGCAGCAAAGTTGAAGATTGCTCAAGTTTCTCAGGTTGGCTGGTGCCATTGTTCTTGTGAGCCACAGGTAACAGGAAGACAAGTGGGCAGTAGCCAGCTTAAATTTCCATGACCTGGAGCTGTATCCTCCTTGGAACTTGTGCAGATTCATCGTGGTGACTCCATACAAGGTAAAACCCAAAGGGTGCTGGAGCGCTTCCTTGCTGCTGAGACACAAGATGAGCCATTGATTTCATCTCCAGAGAACAACAAATCTGTACTGCATCACCCACTATTACCCAGAGCGAAGAAAAACAGAGTTTTTTTGAAATACAGATTTTCCAGTTTTCAGGTTGTTAAAGAGTTAATAAGCCCACTGTGGATACAAGGAAAAAGGCATGTTCTGTTCAGAGAAGTTAACGGACTTGTGCAAAGATGTTTATAGCAGGATAAAATACAAGCAATTCAGGAACGATGTGGAAACTGCTTTTGGGCACATGGGCAGTAGAATGGGTGGGATTAGGAGAGAATACAGCGCAGCAGATGAAGCATGAAATAAGGTTGTGCAAGGGGAAAGCCTCTTGGATTGGAAGTTAGCCCTTTTTCCCTGTGGGGATTCTGAGGCTCTGTTCTGGTGGTCTGTACGGTAGAGACTGAGCTTTGGCAAGCCGCAGAGCGCATGATGTCACTGGATGCATAACACATGCACGGAGAGCTAGTAAACGCTGTTCGCACTGCAGTGCCTGCCAGATGTGTGTGCTGGAATGCACTGGAGAAATGGAAAAGCCATCTTTATACAGATACAAAGAAATTGTATAAGAATGTCCCGTACTGCGCCTGGCCCCAGCCACGGTGTCTGTTGAGCCCAAATGTGCTCTGTGGGGTTTCTCCCTCCTAGACCTCAGGTTTTTGCTCTGGGGAGCAGTCCGTACAGAAGGCCTTACTCAGCATTTTTCTGTTGTTCAAAGATGAGCTCTGAGAAGTTTCTCTTTTATCCAGAAAACATATCTAGCTAGGGCTTCTTAGTATGAATTATTGGCAGCAGATGAGAATCAAAGGAATCCATTCATTCCCATTTCTGCTTTTCTTTTTCTCGGTGGGGTGAGTGGTCACACCATCCTTGCACAGAGGCTTCTGGTGCTGGACTCTGCTCTCTTTGCTGGTGCACAGCTCTCTGCAGATTGACCTGCTTCCGGGGAGTATGTGAATCTCTTACTCAACAGTGCTTTGCGTGCAGTAAAACCAAAGGTGGGTTTATGTTTCTCTGTACTTCAGGGTGAAAATACAATTTTATTCTAAATTTTGAGGTCGACTAGAAATATTTGTGTTCAGTACAATGTATGTTACCTCATAATTGGCATACAGAGCGTTGAATTTAGCTGTGCTTCTCCTTCCCTTTGCACGGGCTCTAAGAGATGAAAGGGAGGAGGGGTGCTGCGGGAAGGCAGCAGCAGGAGAAGCCTACGGAAGGTCAGAAATTCCTTGTCCAAATGGGACAGCATTTCGAGCTTGAGAGAGTTTTCCTGTGTTGTATATTTGTGCTGTTTTTTATGTTTACTGATGATTTTTCCTGCTAAAAGGATTGTTGCTGTCTAATGGCATTGCAGTCTTGCTGGTCTGGGTATGAGTCTGCAGACAAGTCTCCTGTGATAGTTACACGGAGAAGTTGCCGCTCTGGGTCTTTGGAGCTGAACCGGTTCTGAAAGGTCTGTTTAAGATGTACTGTGATCGTTGCCTCGGAGGAATGTGAAATCTGTGACGTGCTGGGAGATTCATGCTTTATGCTCCTTGAGTAGAAATCTTCCACTGCTCCAAACCGCTGAGTTTTGAGACCGTGCACCACAAAAGGGATCCGCTCCCTCTGTTGGGGATGCCCAGGCGTTTCTGCCGTGCAGTGGTAGCTGTCAGCAGGATGTGCTGGTGCTTCTCGAGGCAGGTTGTGCTCTGTGCCATCTGGATACAAAGAGCACAGTCCTGTAAATATCCCTGTGCTTGGACAGACGTGATAAATGCTCCCAGGCTTCAGGCTCCAAGGCATAAACTTTTAACAGGTGGCATCAGAAAGGAGTTTTCTTCCTCATATGCTTGCTCAGAGCTGACTCAGGAAAGGACATATGGCCATGTTTCCCCCCACTGATATGCTGTCTTCAAAAGGAAAAAAAAATTCTTTGCATTGAGTTAGTCAGTTTTATAAAGTCCAGGAGCATAAACCAGATCTTTTTTTAATGGCCAGACTTAATTTTAAAGGTCAGTCTGTAACTTAACAAATATAACACATTATTGATCCCTTCAAGTCTAATGACTGAGCGTTACTTTTAATGACATGGTTTGAAAAGACCACTTCCCGCTGCTGATCCGCGTTACAGCGTGCTCTGTGTTATCACCGTACAAGCTCGGAGTGATGTTTTAACATAAGGATTAAAAAAAATAAGTTTCAGGTTGGTTGGATGTCTGAGGGGACTGGTAATGTGTTTATATATGCAGTTAGACTCAGAGGTCACTGCTTTGAGACTGTGCTGGTTGCTTGGTGGAGTGGAGGTGCTGGTCTGCTCAGAGAGCGTTTGCATCTTTAACTGGCATGGAGCTGTTCTGGCGGCCAGTTAAACCAGGGGTCACACCAGGGGGGATTGGCCCGGGGAGCCTGGCTGCTGCATTCTGCTGTGGGTGCAAGGGCTAGTCCCTGTTCTCAGGATTTTAGACGTATCAGCCATGATGTTACAGGGAGGCGTTTAATGTTACTCTTTTCTGTCTGCTCAGTGCACGTGCAAAGAGCCGCAGTTTCAGGGGTATCCACTGATAATCTCACTTTTTAAAATGGCAAAGTCTGTGCTGGAGAAAGAGGAAGGTAAAATGTGTACAAGTGACTCTTCAAGACTGAGTGCATGCTTTTGGGTCTGCCGTGGGATCACCCCTTGTCATGAATCTTTAGTAATAAAAGAGGCTAATGGCAAAAATAGAAACTTCTGGTTACATAATCTTTTAATTGGATGGTTTGTTTTTTTTTTTTTTTGCTTTAATAATCTTTTTATCATCAGTAACCACTTTTATGTAGATGCAGATTGAATATTTTCTTTTTTTTTTTTTTGTTCTTGCCAGTAGCTCACCCCCCATGTCTCCTGTCAGGCGTGGATGGAACCGCTGCATGGTTTCTCCTGTTCATCCGTGCAGAGGATGTTAGTACCTTGCTGAGCCCTGTGTTCTGTCAGCGTTGGATGCTTGAACACACAAAGTTAAATGAAGCAGCTAGGCTCTTCTGTATTTTTAGGCTGGAGCCATGACCTACTTAAATACTCTCACAACTTTATGCTGAGAAATGCCATCCAGGTCAGGTTCTGGGTGGGTGTTTGTGATGCAGTAGCGTGCTGCCTCTCCCGTGCGGAACAGAGCCCAGGCTTGCTGCGGGGTTCTGGTTGTGATGAGCTCCCCTGAGCTCCCTGTCCAGAGCAGTGAGGGTAAACAGAACTGCATCAGAAACTCTTCATCACACTGGTGAAGGGTACCGGGCTGCATCTCTGCTCATGGAGAGAGATCCCCTTTTCCGAAGGACCGGCGCTGTGCAAGCCACGGGTGGGACCGGGCACGTCTGCACACCACAGGCACGTGAAGAGATCTGGGCTGGCAGCAGTGTCTGCAACAAGGACAGTGAGAGTTAAACCTCCAGCGGGACATGCTGCTTCAGCAGCAGGCTGGACTAGATGGTTGTTGTAGGTCCTTTCCAGCTGGGACCATTCCATTCCATTCCATTCCATTCCATTCCATTCCATTCCATTCCATTCCATTCCATTCCATTCAGCATCTCAGATACAGCTCCTCAGAGAGTTGAGGTTGTCCCTGCCCCAGTGATTTCAGGGGTGTTGTGTAGTTTTGCAGCACCTCAGGGTTGTTTCCCACTTTTAACATGGTTAACTCTGGCATGGCAGTGACAAGTTATTGTTCACATTAACTGTAGCCTAAAGAAATAACTGCTCTTTGAACATCTTTCTGAAGCAGATTTATCTGATTTTTTGTTGAGAGCTTGTTGGCTGTGTATCTGTGGGCACTTTGTCAGCGTACAGAAGTTCAGTTTATTCCTTTCTTCCGTTCTCATAGTGCTCTAGCAGTGAGAAGGGCTGCTGTATAGCTTCAGCGTACTGTGGTTTGGGGAAAAAATGATCCTGCATATGGATGAATTGTGTCACATCTCTTATTCATCCAGTCCCAACTGAGTATGTGGACAGACACAAACGAAGTTCCTGTTCCACATTTTACAAGAAAGTTCAGCAGTAGAGCTGTCTATCATTGTAAATCAGTAAGCGGAGAGTCCTCAGAGAGTTCTAAGTGCTGTTTCTGACGGTTACAGGATCTTTTGTTGAGTATCTCAGGGCTCGGGAGCAGGAGAGCTGGTGTAACATTCTTACATTTCTACTGTGTGGAAGGGAAATCTTGAATAGACAAAACAGATCTTTTACAATACAGTAGTTTTATTGTTTAGCCCTTCCAGAGGAAACTGAAAAAGAATTTTAAATTCACCCTTGTGTTTCTTTAGATTCAGAAAGTGTGTTCCGTGTCCCAAAAAGCAGGAGGAATTGAACACGCGGCGTGTGTCACAAAACTCTGTAGCCTCCTCCCCCCCTTTCCTCTTCCAGAGAAACCTGTGAGCTCCAGAAAGGTGTCTGTTAAAGCAGTTTGTGTTTTTTTCTCTTTCGATAAGCCCTGCAGATCGCTGATAGGCAGACTGTCTCAAGGAAGAATCACCGCCACCCAGCACCACTTGGCTTTGCTTCTCCGGGCTGTTGGCAAGTGAGACGATTCATCTCCCTGTGCAGCCAGTTGCATTTTCTTACGTGAAATTAATAACACAGTTTGTCTTCCTCCCCCACCTCTATTTTGGTGACTAGTCTCTTTAAAAAAATTATCCCTTTACTGTCCTTCCTAGCTTTTCATACTTAGTAAACTTTTTTAAAGCTTCCTCTGTTCTGAATCGCTGATAGGTGCGCACAGTATTTTCCTGTTTGGTAGCGTTGCTTCGTTTTGTATAATTACCTCAACCGCCCGGGGATGCTGTGGTTTATTGCCCACAGACAAACTGCCACCTCCAGGGCTCCCACAAAACGATCCAAACACTAAAATGCTTTTCTGTTTTAGCCATGTCTGTTTTCATTATTGAACGTGTGTGTTCAGGGAACAGCAGAGGTTTAAGCTGCTGGTGGCTGGAAGGCAGGTCCTGCGGAAGGGCTGGAGTTGCTTGGCAACGAGCGGGAGCAGGGAGGGAGGCGAGGAGGAAAGAGCAGCTTCCGAATAGATGAAAAACAGCATCCCCTCTGAAATCACTGGCACGTGAACCAGGGGAGTTTCCTGAAAGACCTACAGCATTTGGGGAACATCTCTGGGGGATGTGAGGGAATATTGTGAACATTGGAACATGGAATGAAATTGTGATTGCCTTCGAATTCTGCTACTCACAGTCAAAAATATTTATTTCTGAATTCCCATTCATGGGGTCCCCTTCCCCTCTCCACCTGACAGTGCTCAAAGAAGAGAAAATTGAAGTCAGCAAGAGGGATACAAGGATCCCAGCTCTAAGGGCAGAAAGATGAAAGCTCTCAAAGCTGGGTGGCACTTTTCACCTGGAGCTTGATCAGATTATCCGTTTATCCATAGCATTAGAAAATGTGCTCTCAGGAAATGGGGGGAAGAGGAACCTAAACTGATTACACGTCTCAGAGCATCCTAGTAAATAGTGTCATGACATGAGAAAGTCCAGAGGGTCATGGAAAGCCAGTTGTTTCTGCTGCCATGAGCAGTGGCAGGCGTTCCTGTCGGTTTATATTCTCTGGGTAAAGATGGGTGAGGAAGAAGATGGAGTGAGGGGATTCTGCTGGGATGAGTATACTGCCTGGGCTGCCTGGATTTTCTCCTTGCTTAGAAAGAATCTAAATGCTACAACTTCAGTCACGAAATTTCCTCCTTTGATATTAACTGCTTGGCTGGAATTACCGCAGTGACTTTGTGTCACTCCTGTTATGGGCATGCACAGGGCATCCTGTACCAGTGATAATAAATTCATTCCCAGTATGCCCAGATAATGCTGCTTTCCTTCCCTGAATGTCTCTTCTTGCCTCTATGTGTAGTATTGGGGATTCTTTGGAAAAAGGACCGTTCTTGAAGATTTGGAAGGTGCCTGTTGCACAGTCGGTTCTACTGCTAATAACCAGCAAATTCCCTTCTCCAGGAGAGGAAAGACAGCAAAAAGGATACTTTTTGGTAATTCTTTGCCTCCCACGTATTACTTTGACCCACATCTTGGCTGAATTACGCTCGTCTCCATAGCAGCAGTAATTGTGCTTCCTATGGAAAAAGGGAGGGGGAGTCATAATAAGGAGCAGGTCCCAAACACGATGGTTGCTGCTCAGAGTCATATAATGAAAGACCTGAAGCTTCTTAAGCCAGTGAGCCACAACCAACAGTTTGAATGCAAACACCTTCCTTGGTAGATACAGTCAAAATTTAGGCTATAGTTCCTATCCAGTAAATTACAGAAATACACGTTTTGCCGTAAGACTATCACATAAATATTTCACATGCATAGCATTGCATTTAAGTAATGCTTCTCCTGGTGAACACAGTCACTTGACAGAAGATTTCTATTTGCGACTGAAACTTTTATCCTTAGGCTTGGCTTCTTGATGTGGAAGTTCCCCATCTCTGTCTTTCAGGGTGCAGTATTGGCTTTTCCCTTATAAATAAAGAAATATTTGCCCCCTCATACTGATTTCTGAGTATTTTAGAATATTGATTTATGCGTGTGCCCATGAGGAATCAGAGTGCCGTCTCCATGCCAGTTTTATTACTTCTTCCCTGTGTTGTGTCGCTGTTTGTCCCTGCGGCAGATGAGTTTGAGTGGTTATTCTATTAATATTAGACTCACCCTTGTGTGGACAGAACTTTTTGTAGTTTCTCATGTGGAGACCTGGAAATTATTTATGGATTCCATATGCATGTTGCTTGTTGAAGTGTTGGACATGGACTGTACAGGGTTTGGTGGGGATGGAGTTGATTTTCTTCGCAGCAGACTGCACAGGACTTTGTTCAGAGCTGGGACCAAAGCAGTGTTGGTGACACACCAGCTGCTGCTGAACCTGCCTACACAGCATCAAGGCCTTCTGCGTTTCCCACCCAGTGATAGCGCTTGTTTCCTGGCACCTTTTCTGTGTAGAGATGGAATAGAACAGACAAGAATACAACAGAAAAGAAACAAGAGAATAAACCAGAATAGAATAGAAGTAGCACTTAGATGTGCATGCATAAATACTGACAGTCCTAATTGAAGTGCCAGCAGAGACTCTCTTGGATGCTTTGAAAGGAAAGATGATGAAATGGGGCAGTATGCTGTTACGTTCCCTTTCCCTTTTCTTCTCTAAGGCCTGGAGTAGGGCTCTCGTTTGGAGTCCCAAAGGGTGGCATAGAGAATGACGCGGTGTCTCACCATTTATTTCCCAAAGGGCGTGGAATGGATGGAGTTTTATCACAAGATTTGGTTCACTAATTAAAAGAGATTGCCTAATTTTAGGGCAAAAGCCCCAAATGAAGTAGAAAATATGGACATGATTTGCATGCCCTCCAAAGAGGAGTGTTTTTTGGTGGGTTTATGTTCCATGCACACTCCTGGCTTACCCCTCTCTGCAATGGAGCCGGATCTCTGATGGGAACACTTGCTGCCTTCTACGTTTCTGCTTGTCAATGATCGGCGTTACAGAACCACAGGATCACAGAGGGGTTTGGGTTGGAAAGGACCTTTGGAGATTGTCTGGTCACCCCCCTGCTATTAGGCAAATACCACTCGAAGACAGATTTGCTTTCGGAAGAAAATCTTTACAAAGGAGTGCCTGGGTGATGAACCAGGAGGAGAGAAGCGTGCAGCGTGCTGTGGTCCCTGGGACCCGCATGGGAGAGGTGTCTGTGCAGGACCCATTCCCTGCGTCCTAGCTCAGGTGTCAGTACTCGAGAGGGGACTCTGGACCCCAACAAGATTAGCTCTAATCTTGCATTGACCTATTGGATCATGTCATCGTCCCACGGAATAAGCTGTAATTAGTAACAGGACCTACAGCCCTCAGGTAATTTTTCCTGTGTGACCACCCCCTCCCTTTCCCTCCAGCTGCATGAACCCAGTCACCAGGAATAAATGCTGTAGGCTCTTTCCTTATCTTCCTTCAGTTCTGCATCTCTTTGAACTGAATCGTGCTACAACTCTCTAATTAGTGTTAAGCAACCAGTTTTTCTCAGCTGCTTCTCCTGTCAGAAGTGGTATTTTCCGGATAAGTATATCCTCAGTTTTCAAAGCCCTCTCCTTGGTTTTTCAGCCTGGATTATACCCCTGAGAAAAGAGATTTTTCTGCTTGACTAAACAAAATGTTTTCTGAAGTGATTGTCAGTCTTTTGAAGAGAGTCAGCTGCTGAGATATGAACCTCAGGTAACCTAATAATGAAAATATTCCATGCTACTGCTGTACAGCACAGAACAATTGATCTTTATTGTCAGGAGAACAGGGACAAATGCTGTAGTCCAGTGCCACAATGCAACAGGAACAAAACGTAGGTGGACGAGAAGACCAGCAGAATACACAAAAACTTTGCAGGACCTTGGATTGCTTTCCTGTCAGAGTGTATTCCTGCCCTTTCCTGTGCACTGTCCGATGCACGTACGACGATAATGCCAAGTGACCCCAGCACCTTTGGCTGAACTCCGTACTTCTCTCTTCGTATCGGAGGAAGGAATGGTAGATGGTGTGCCCAAAGCACCTTTGATGAGGAGGTTGGGAGTAAATTTTGATTGAAGTTGCAGGAGAACTTGCCATAAATTAGCATCTAGAGAAGAGTTAGCATTGGCTGATTTCTGGTAATCTAGAGAAGGGAGATTCTTTTCAGAGCTCCAGTACCCCAATGACTGAACTTCAGGGGAGTTCCCTTCTCCCAGACTAGGAGGATTGTCAGAAATACTTTCTCCCTTTCATAGTTCACACTTGTGTAGCAGCTGCAGTAGCTCAGATCAAGCGTGCTGTGTCTGATCTTTAAACAATTGCAAGGGGCTGTGTTTGTGTTCAGCGTGCTCGTTTGAGGCAAAGTGATAAGACACAGAATCATTGTAATGAATTGAAAGCTGCTTTAATAAATTCAGAAATAAAAGGACTTGATTTTATTATGCTTCATGAATTTGCCAAGGGACTGGGCTATTAGGAGCTTGATCTGCGTTGGTGCATCGTTAGCAGTTAAAACACCGGCGTGTTTCAGACTACCAGTCCGATGAGCTCACAGGAGAGCGTACTTCGTAAGATCCAGTTACTCTAAATCGTAGTGTACCTGCTGAATACTGTCCCGTGTAGCTGCTTGCCAAACTGTACAATGACACAGTGAACTGAATTCTCATGTACTTTGGATGGCCTGACTTGCAGTCTGCTCACCAAGCCATCTCCAACAGGACTTTCTTCTACTTGCAGTAGATACGATTGCTTCTAGGTGTTGCACTTGGGTTGAGTAGAGGGAGTTTCAAGGTATAGCAAAGGCATTAGAATGCGAATGTTATTAAAGATCAAGGGTTGTGCAAGAAAGGAGATAGTACATCAAATACTTCTAGGTTCTTGCCAAAGAGTAATTTGAAAAAGACACTTTAAAAGATTTTTTTCACTGAGTTTTAAGAGTGAGATCTAATATCAGATATGTCTTAACACACAGCTTTCTTCTTTGTCAGTCAACATCTTTAGGAGAAAAAGAACAGGAATTGTGCACAACGTACTGGACTGTCAGGGCCACCGTCTGAATTTTAAAAACACCAGTAAATCAGGGAAAGGAAGAAAAGAAGGTATTGGTCATTCTGCCAGTCGTTCTGCTAGACGGCTTTGTGCCAGCCAGCCCAAGTGCTGACTGTTATTCGCTCAGAAATATTGGAATAAAATATGTTTATTCCTTGTTGATGTGTTTGGAAGAGAGAACTCTGCTCCCTGGGAGCTCCTGTCCCCGTTTGTAACGCGCTTCCTTTCAGAGGAGAGGTGCCAGCAGCCTGGGACAGGCTCTGCGAGCGGGGCGCAGTCCTGCCTGGGAAGCGGCGGCACGGGGCTCTGGACAGAAGTGATGCTTTGAGCCAGGGAGGCCAGGGAGGGGAGCGGGCTGTTGCCTTTCAGCCATTTCACCTCTAATGAACGGAGAGGCACTTAACTGTGAGGGACCCACGTTAGCTTCTACTTTGTGTTATTCCACAACTTGTCCAGTGATTCAGGCTGAACTGCACCGAGCACTGGCACATGAATTTGCTTGGCTTTGCTGATTACTTGGGAAGATGAATTGATTCAGGGACATGAGGATTCCGTTCTCATGATGGGGGAGATGGAGCTGCCAGCGTGAGATGATGGTTTCAGCGTTTTCTGGCAATTGAATCACTACATACTGAGTGGCTTCCGACCTAGGAACTGAAACTAGGACCTTAACAAGACCAGAAATCATCCCGCACTTTCTTTAATCTTAAAGGATTCAGGTAACTGACTTTGGAAGAGTGAGTAACGCTTGCCATTTCCTTCAGATACCGGGCATTTATGCTGCCTCTGTTCTGGATATTTTCTATGGTTTTATAGTAGTGACAGCATTCTTTCTTTTTTCAGCAGCAGAAAAAAAGCAGTTTGAACACAGCAGGGTGCCAGTCAGGGGGTAGGAACTGGGATGAGCGAAGCAGCTCGCTCCGTTTGGGACAGGGGCGCCCGCACCGCTCCCGCTTCGCTGTCGATGGTCAGTGCTGGGGAAGGGTGTCGGGAGCCCGCTGGTGATGTCACAGCAACACACGCGCCGTCTGTCCGCGCCCTGCGCTGCGCTTCCCTCTGACGGCATCGCGGCGCGG
>NW_010119459.1:355-1489 GCF_000699245.1 Pterocles gutturalis | reverse complement strand
TTGTCGTTCATTAACGAGCATCGGAGGTAATGACACCTTGTGCTGCGCTTGGCGAAAGGCAGAAATTGGTGGGGGGAAGCAAAGCCCTACAAATAATTTCTGGGGGGGGAAGGGGGTCATCTGCCTGCAGGAGGTCCCCCCCAGGCTGGCATTTCGGGTCCCGGTTGGAAAGCACCGTCCCAGCTGCCTGGCAGGGTCCCGGTGGGGTTGGTAGCCCCCCGTGCCTGGGGGTGTCCCTCCCCCAGGGCAGGACTTTGCACGTCCCCTTGTAGAGCTCCGTGAGGTTCCTTCTGCCCCATGTCCCCAGCCTGGGGGGTAGCACCACGCCCCGGCCTCGCTCCCACTCCCTGCTGCAAAGTGGGTGTTGTGGTTTGGACCCTGGCCAGGAGGCAACCCCACGCAGCCGCTCACTCACCCTCCTGGGGATGGGGAGAGAATTAAAGGGGGGAAGGGAAAAGAGACTCGTGGGGTGAGATAAGAACAATCTAATAACTAAACTATAATAATATTGGAAATAATAATGATAATAGTAGTGATATATACAAATATACAACAAACCAAGAAAAAAAACCCTTCCGTGAAGTCCAGATGGTCTCCAGAGGTTAAGTTCCCCTGGGAAGTGTTGCAGGTCGCTCTGCTCATCCCAGTGCCCACCGAGGGCTTTCCTGAGCATCTCCCCAGAACTTACTACATCTCTACGTGAACTTTCCACGTCTCTTTCAAACGCTGGAAGCCTGGAGGCTCTCATTGGGGTTGCCTCGCAGAGAGCCCCGACCTGCCCAAGGGGCTCAGAGGCTCCCGCTGCTGCCGGCAGCTCCAATGCACAAACTGGGGGCTCTCAGGAGGGTGATTTTGGATAACAACCGACTGGGAAATGCTTCTCCTGGTTCCTCTTGCTTGTAGGACTGTTGCTCAAGGCTTTTTCCAGGAGGGGGGTGCTGGGTGCTGCTGCTGGAGGTGACGCTGACCCAGCCTTCCCGCAGCCCCAGGGTGTCATGCTGCGCTGAGTTTTATTTGTTTTGTTTTGTTTTTCCTGATGGGATGTGAAAGCCAACATGAGGGTTTGTTTTTTTGTCTTGCTGCGAATTATTTGGTTTTCTCCTCCTCTAAGGGTTGGGGTGTGCTTCTTGCAGG
>NW_010119459.1:0-305 GCF_000699245.1 Pterocles gutturalis | reverse complement strand
CGTGCGTGATGGGGTAAGGATGCGTGATGGGGTACGGATGCGCGACGGGGTAAGGATGCGCAGTGTTGTGCATGATGGGGTAAGGATGCGCGCTGCGCGGCTTCTGTTGGAGAAGTCATGCATTTTGGTGGCCTGAGCTATTCCAGGTAAAAAAAAAAAAAAAAAAAAATCACAATAAATCTTTAGTCCTGGTGGGGACACGGTTTCTGAGAGCTGTGGCAGGTGGAAATTATTTGCTACCCTGCTTCGGTGCAGGTTTAGCCAAAAAAAGGAAGGGTATAAATATATATATATTAACAATATTT
>NW_010119458.1:0-3115 GCF_000699245.1 Pterocles gutturalis | reverse complement strand
GCCCTGCTGCCGAGGGGCTCAAAACAGGAACGCGGCCGGAAGGAGCTCCGGGGCTCCTGCTCCCCTTTTCTTTTTTTTTTGTGCGTGGTTCTTTCTCCCCTCTCTCTCAGCTCCCTGAGCCTCAGCGCGGCCCTGCGGTAGCGGGGGCGGGTGGGTGGCCGAGCCCCTCTCCGGGCACACAGCCATACTGCCCCGGGAGATTTTTGTCTGCCTCTAGCCAAGTTTCAGCTCGAGGACTTCTGTAGAAAAGGGGGTGGGTGTGTTTTTAACAACCCTCCATCATCATTCATGGAATTGCTTTCTGAGTCCATGAGGACATTGAGCACCGTCACTGCACTGGGGCACAATGACACTCTTTGGCTGAGCATTGGCCAAGCAAATTGGGCAAAGCAGGGCTCTTCTTTGCTCTTCTGAACCTGCCACCAACTAGTTGCACCTGATGGTCCCATTACCTGCAGGGCAAATGTTACAGGTTTTCTTGGTCTGTTTTTTGCTGTATATTTCACTTTCAGACAGAGGTCTGGAGATAGACACATATTCTTGTGTCCTCAGTGACTGCTGGAGGCACCCTCCTCCACTGATCAAGGGTGACAGTTTGGAAGAAGGAGATGTCGGATGCAGGCAGTCTTTTTTTTAGGAGCGGGAAAGTGGAGCAAAACAAAGCCAGAGTGAGATCCTATTGCCCTCTGTCGATGCATCCAGTGGTTAAGCACCAGGGAGGCAGAAGAACTGTGCAAGGCAATGGACAAAGCTGGTAAAAACAAAGAGGTACACCATCCCTATGAATAAACTGGGGCTGCAAATCAGAAGATTTCTGGTCATGAGAAGAGTGAAGCTGGGGAACAGCCTTTGGAAGGAAGATCAGAGACAAAATTTACTACCATTAAGATGGAGGTTAATTGGTTATGCAGTAGTAGCCAGTAGTCACAGCAGACAATTTTTTGGTACCTAGGCACAAGACCTTTTACAAAGATCATGTGTTGTTACAAAATAGATAAATCCACAAACCTGGCTACAACCAAAAGATTGCAGTTGAGCAGAACAGAAGCTTCCAGCAAAAACATGTAGTGAGGAAAACATCTGCTGCTGTGAGACAAGTTATTTGATGGTATGTCATATTTGAGATATGAGGGGGAGTTTCAAGATGTCTGAGGGGAGCCCAGAACCTGGCAGCATTTCCAAAATTAGATGCAGTCTTACCAGCATAAGTGTCTGTTCTGCCACTGAATCTCTGATACTGAAAAAACCTTGCGGCAAAACAGGATAAATGTAATATGGGTCAGTGGCATAGGTGTTGCTTTTGTTTGTTAGAACATTAAATGAGTTGAATAATTTTTTGTCTGTTATGATTATTTATGTGTGGGGGTGTAAACATGCAGTTGCTTGAGCTTTCTGGTTAGGCTGTTGTTGCTCAAGCCCAGCCACAGATTCAGCAAACTAAACACACAAGGTGAACAGAGCACCTAGTAGACATTTAAAGGGGGGTCAGTGTATGTCTACAGTTACATTACAAGTAAGAAAGCACAACATAAGATGTCGAGACTTGCCCGAGCTGCAGCTGGAGTGAGACTGCAGGAGGGGAGCCGGGACTTACCTGCCACCTGGCTGGCAGGGCAAGCAGTCCCGGGGTAGCTGTCACCAAATATATATGGAGTTTGTTGCACAGGTCTGGTCTGTTAAGAAGACAACAACAAACTTCTGATTTGACAGGGCTGACAAGCGGGCTGCTGTCTGGACCTACTGGAAACTGAAAGGCTCGCACTTGAACTAGGGGTAACAGAGACAGATCTCCAAATTGTCTGAGCTACACATATTCTCACTCATATCCAGAGCTGTATTTAGGGGTGGTTCCCATCACTGTCTAAACGCTGTCCTCTCTCTCAGGAGCCCAGATCTGCTGGTTGCAGAGGGTGAATTGGGGACTGCAGTTTGGCTGTGTTGCTTTCACTTCTGCGAGTATATTATTGTAGTTTCCTCATGCAAAGAGTGACAGGAAGGCATCATGATGGGTAACAGCTTCAAGCTGTCCCATGCGAAACTATCTTTTTCCTTTTTTATTGCAGTTTAACATTTTTGTTATGTAGTATATGTACTGTAGTTGCATGTTTTTAATCATTTACCCTATCTCCTCAGTGCTTCCAGGCAGCCTTTCCGCCCACACCCCTCCTTCTAGCAGCTCTCTTGGGCTACATACTCATTCAGAAAGAATTGGGAATAGGTCCTCAAACCATTTAACAGAGCATTGTTATCACTCAGGAGACACTTCAGAAACAATTCTTAGAAGCTTATTTCACAAGATGAAAAGCCAAGGAGTGAGCTACTTATCCGTGGCTCCTTCAGTCATTTTAGTAATTTCTCATTGCAGTATAATTTGAGTGAGGTGATGGGAGATCAGTAAAGTCTGACAGCTATACTCAAACAGTTAAAAAATAATCCAAGTAATAGGTATATCCAAGTCTGATCACAATATAGGGGCCAGGGCAGCTATTAAGAAAGAGATCAGGTTTTGCAGTTAAAACACTAGGAAGGAGCTAAATCTTCATCTCTCTGACCTAGTCTACCCCATCTCTTGGTGGTGGACGCCTGCGAGATGCAGAAAGTCTGCGAGGGAGAGAATGGGGGCCGGGGCAGATGTGTTTGCAGCTCCCCTGAAGACACACGTTTCTCAGCCTCCGTCCTCGACAAGCAGGAGCAGTCCTTCCTATGCCTCTCCTGCCATGCCCTATTTGGGGAAAAGTACCTGGGATGTGCTTTGCCAGGGATGGACTCCTGCAGTAGGTTTTTCTGGGAAATGCAGCACTAAATAGCAGCAGGTAGATACCTCTGTACCTCAAGAAAGGCTCTGGCTCTGCAAGTCTTCAGGGGGGGCTTTCTGCTGAAGGATCCAATTGTGCCACAAGTTCTGTGCCTCCTGACAAGCCCTGGGGCTGAGAGGGAAATTAGTAGGTTCCTCAGCACTGTTTGGGGCTGAATCCTACATGGCAAGAGAAGGCATCCCTCGGGAGCTGAGGATCTCCTTCTGCCAGGCAAGCAAGTTGCCAAGCTGTGGTAAAGCACCCACAGCCCTGGCTGGGTGGTTTTGGGGGCGAGGGCTCTGCATCAAAACCATCTGTCC
>NW_010119457.1:0-831 GCF_000699245.1 Pterocles gutturalis | reverse complement strand
TGTCATGAAAATTTGTGGCCAATCTGCTTATTCCAGGATACTAAAAATGATCAGTGATACCTGCTTCAGCTACAAAACAAAATGGTGCCTCTGTAGTTTGGACTGTTGGAATATAGTGAAACTCAAACCACTTTGAACAATTGCCATATATGAGTTTGTGCATAGCTTACAGCGAAGATTGCTTTGAATCATTTTATTTTTATGTGGCTTGGGACAAGATGCATTGTAACTAAAGCATCCCCAGCTGTAAAGTTCATACATGGATTTGAATTCAAATTTACGGAATTTTCAGGGAGTATTTCAATGTGGTGTTTTAACGTGTGTTACAACAAAAATGGGACTAACTAGTTGCCAATACAGATATCTGCAAACTCCAGATGTGTTTCTGTCTTTGGGTTTGTTTCAAAACTTCCATGCTAGGTGAAAAAACATTTCTGTTACGTGGAGTGCTGGAATGATTAAGAGAGTCCAGCAGGCAATTGTTGTTTAATTCTGACTAAGTATTAAGGCTCACAGGAGTTATTAGTTCAGGGGAGTTAATTCAGCTTTCCGCTCTCTGAAAAGGGGATTTGTTTGTTTGTATGTCTAGTAAAAGAGTGTTGCCATTAACCCTTTTATTTGAAGGTTATTCAACAGACAACTAGAAAATTGCTTTGCTAGAATGAGCCCAGTGTTCATATGTATTTTTACTGGCTAGGACTCTTTTTTCATAATTCATGTTCTGAACTACATAAATACTGTGGAGCTGAGTGGATCTTTTTAACATGTCATTGTTCAGCAATTTAATGTGTTCTGGAATAGACTGAAAACATATAGGAAGACTGGGAAAGA
>NW_010119456.1:0-9517 GCF_000699245.1 Pterocles gutturalis | reverse complement strand
TCATCCACTAGGTGGGTCACCTGGTCATATAGATACAGTTTTTTTACTTCTTTCACATGACTAGTAGCTATATATGGGCACTGTTATTTTGATCAGCAACTGGTGCTGAGATGTAATATGCTCCAGTTGCCTGTTATATTTTCAGCTGTATCGAGAGATGTGAGTAATATGTTTATTTTGCATGCCAGTAATTTGTAGTTTGCGTTCCACAGTACTTTCTGCATGTTATTAGATTTCCCTCTCTTATCCTGGATGCTTTGTGGAGTGGCCTGTTGAGAATTTAACTTTAGGACAAAGATACTTTCTAATTTTTTTTAATTTTTTTTTTTAAAAGAGCTTTACATGCACAGATAGCTTTAGAAAGTAACTGGTATGTGCACATGTTTGGTTAACCCCCTAATGTAAATACATACATTCTGAAATGTATTTTAGTCCTCTAAGAAGCTAAGAGCAGCTCTTAAGATCACATGACAAGCAAAACATTTGTTAATCAGAAAAATTACAGCCTATTCATACTTACTGTTTGATTATTTCCACTCTGACCTCAAAGATCGCATTGTTGATTGAACTAGTTATAGTAACTTCTATTTATTTTTACAACTAGCTATTATGAGTGCAAACTATCCTTATCTCCAAGTGATTGATAGGCACATTAAGAAGCTGTTCAACAGGTTGCTAGGTTTGAAGAAATGCTTAAATCATGATTAGTTATTCCTTATCAGCCAAGAGTGGGAGCTAAGCTCAGATAAATACATGGTGACGAAAACTAAATTTTCAACGTCAAGTGCTCTCACTGATTTCTGTTAGCTATGGTGAAGCAGAGGTGCTACAGCTTCCTTTCAGTTTTATTTAAGGAAGTATCTTGGCTTTCTTAACAAGGTCACTTGTCCTGTTTGTGCTTAGGAGAGCTAAAAATCTTGTTCAATGATTACTTTCATCAGGGCCTTTACGCAGCTTTAGCGAGTGGAGAACTGTCAGTTATACAAATACGTATTCATATTTTCTTCCATTAAAAATTTGAAACAAATAACTTTCATGTGTGAACATTTTTAGGTGTGGAGATGTTAGACTCATCTAAATTCTCACATGGGGATTTATAGCTTTATTTGAGCAATTCAGAATAGTGCTTCTATCAGCTCAGGCCAGCTGTGCAACCTGAGTACAAAACAATGGAAGGTATAGCTCCCTGTGGCTTTACCAACATAGTGAAGTCTCCTATATTAATAGTCTGCAGAAAACTCACACATTCGGGATACATTTCTACCTTTATTCTCCAACCCTGGTTACTCCAGGTAACATGGTGCGATTTGATACAACTTGTGAAGTCAGTATATGGGAAGAAGCACAACTTAAATGACCAGAAAATAAAATGAACTCAGCTCATAAGCTCCTGTTTTTGGAAAAGGGAGATGGAAAATTCAAAGTCAGCTGTCTTAAAGAAGGGCTGTTTTAACATATTTGTCAAAAGGCACTCTACTCACGTTCTACTCCTTGAACTGTATTTGTAAATAAAGTCACAAAGCATGAACTGACAATCATGTTGCAGGAGATTTTCTGCATGCAAGGCTTGCCAAAGCAGAATATTTCCTTCTCCAGTTTTAAACCACAACTACTCAAAACAAACCTTTGACACAATTGAAGGGCAGATGAGAGCAGGGACAGAGAACTGAAGTGAAGATATCAATCTAAAAGCTAAAAATGCTTCATTTTTTCTATCAACATCCTACAAAGGGTGACAGGGCTGAGTTTTCACTTCAGTTTACACTCAGAGTACGTGAAAGGGAGAAGAGAAAGACAGTTTTCAGGTGAGTCTGAAGCAATGAGATGCTCCATCAAGACCTCAAATGCTTTTCATTTTTAAAAAAAAAGAAACAAGAGAGACAAAACCTGCAGGTAACGTGTTTGCGTTCAAGGTGATGAGGGCCTTGGGTGGGACTGTTTGAAGCAGCTTGGCAGCAAAGTCTTCACGGGATGTCCACACACTGGCCATGCTTCTCCATTTTACCTGCAGGGCTCAGGGCACACAGAGCAGGTAAAACAACAAACACCTACGAAGCCTGTCTGAGAAAGGACATGGCAGCAAATTCTTCTGTCCTCAGTACCTTGCAGTTAAAGCACTTGCTCAAAATTTGAGAGACTGCTTCCATCCCTTCATGTGCCCAAGGAGGTAGAGGGAAGACACACATCTCATACCTTCTCCCGGACATCCCTGCAATCAGCTGAGGAACACCCAAGGTATGCAGATCGGCTGTCTGAACCTTCCTTCAGAAACAGTCTCATGTTGAACTGAAAAAATAAATATCCATTAAGCCAGGGAGAGAAAGACAAACAGAAACGAAAGAAAACACAGTGCTACTGCAAGCAAGCAAGGGCTGCTGGGCAGAAGGGAGAGCTAAATGTCCCAAAAGGTCCTGCATCAGCAAATCTCTCAGAAAAAAAGCAGTGACAAACTCATTAGAGGTTTTGATCGTCTCCAGTTACCACAGAACCACAGTTTCCAGGGTTCCCAGATTTCCCCATCAAGACAGGTAGCAACAGTTCGTAGGAACCCTCGTTGGGTGTCAAGCACTGTTCACTAGGTCACCAGAGAGATGCTGCACTGCAAAACTAACATTTACACTGAGGTTAGAGATGCCTCTGTGTGTGGCTGGCCTGTGAGGCTCACATGATGCAGCTATTTTTGTAGGCAGCCCCCTATGTCCAACTTTCCAGCCTAAATGGCTGAGTGTGCATACAGAGGTGGCCAACTCTAAGTGGCTCTTAACTGCAGTCTGCACCCAGGCTTGCCCTTACATCTCCAGCAAGATGCCTCAACTGTGCCACCATTTAACTGGTAAAATACAAATGATGTTAACAATTTTCCAAATTTTAATCTCCTTAGTGTTGCATGTTTATCTGATGCTTCACCTTGTTTACAAATGTCAAGTCAATTGTATGTGGGATTGCAGGATCAAGGCAATGCTGGATTTTCCCACTGTAGCCTCACTTTGCTATTGCTTCCAGCGTTAGCACAGGGTGAATTAAAGCTTTCTGTAACACGGTCTGTGCACTTTCCATCCCTCCATGTGGCAGAAGAAAATTGGATTGTAAAAGCCTTTTCTATACTATCAGTCTGCCCACCTTAGAGACATACTACCTTAAAGGAAGGAAGCTTCATGGGGAAATCACAGATGCAAAACCTGCCTTAAGGAAATAAGTGGGTGGCAGCATGTAATTAATAGAAGAAACCCTCCAGAAAATACTTGCTACAGACAGAACCAGTCTTCGCAGGAGACAGCCGTGACAAAATCCAAGCAGTAATCTAACTTTTGTGGTATGTGCATCTGAAAATAAATAAACAAAAGCAGTTTTAAGAATACCTCTCCCATTCAAGTCATACTAGAACCTGATACAGCCATGGAACAAAGAGACTGTGAATTGCTTGGTTTTGATATGACAGATCTACCTGAAAATCTCAGCTCTTCTTGGCCATACTAGCCAGAGGAGTATGATGGACGGGGGGTTGTTAAAGTTTAGGCTGACTTGCATGTGGTATGTGTCCTGAGCTGTTTCATGGTGTTTTTTGTCAGTAGACTTCAATAGCTCCATCAATTTTCATACACACACCAAAGGAGCCAAGGAACCACCAAGAGAATATGAAGTGCAAGAAGACTGACTGCAAGGAGTTAGGGGGGGAGGTGTACCAGGGAAAGGGAAAACACAGAACTGGGAACAACAGCAGTTCCCAAAGTGAATGAGACAGCAGTTTGCCCTCAGCAAACGTCAGCCATTTGGCAGGCCCCTGAGAGGGGTGTACGTGTGGAGGCCCTCTGAGCTCCTGGGTCTGGGCACATGCTCCAGCCACATCCTGACTCTAGAAAGAGCTAAAACATGGGTGCACACCAGCTCCCAGTTGCTCAGGCAGCCCCAGCGGCACCCCAGCAGAGCTCAGTGTGAGAGACAACAGCCTGGGACTGTAAATTGGCCCCCAGCACCTGGAGCTAAGTGTTGAGGATCAGACCCCAGTGACTTTACTGAATGCATAGCTAGTGATCCTGAGGGCTCTGCCCTCCAGTTGTCCCTTAAAGGCCATGACCAGGTAAGATTAACATTTAAAGAACTATTTTAAATATATCCTATAGATATGGAAGCTGAGTACTTCTCATGAGCACCCTGGCCCACATAGTGATCCTATGCTGAGAGGCAAAGCCTTTGTGTCCTGGGTTAATGAAAATGCACAGCACCAGACAGTCACCTCTTTGGCTGTAGCCTGAACCCGGCTAGTAATAATATAGTCAGTGGCTCTTCGGGTAATAGCAGATGTGGTGCAGCCACTCAGAAGTAAGTCTGACGGGAACAGAGTCTGGTGGTGAGGGCACACGGGCTGCCTTCTCCAGCTCTGTCCAGGAGGACACAGTGCAAGGCTGGTGGCTGAACACAGCTCGTGCTTGAGTCTCTCCCTGCAATAGCAAAAGATCAGAGTGCAGAACTGTACGAGTCCCACAAAGCACTGCTCTTTTGAAATTTCCAGACAAGGCTTTGCCCACACTGTTCTTTGCCTTCTGTCTTCTTCTCCCACCCATTTAGAACCCTTCAGAACACAAATGCATTTCCCAGCTGAAGTAGGGTTGCTTATAATCTAACAAAACACAACAATATGGCCTGAAATTTTATGGGTGTGTATCTATCTCTTGCAGGGTTTTATTTTTATTGCCCTGCTATTCCTGAGATTATTTTTGGCCATTTTGGCATGTAAAGCAAATCTCAACCTTTTCTATTAAACAGCCCTGAGTTACCGTGCTTTCTAGGCAGTCCTCAGAAGTCCAGCAATGATGGCAAACCTTGTTCCATGCCTTTCACTGCCCCTATGAAAATCCACCTAAATTCAGGAAACTGAAAAATTGGAAAATTTGTGGTCTGCACCTGCTCAGAGATTTGTCTGAGCAGGTGTTTTAGCTGTGGAGCCACTGAATATGCTTGAGTTTCTCACAAGTTCCTACATGCGACATTGCTGCACAAAAATGGTCCCAGGCACAGCATGCAAGTCTGGACAGGTATCTGCCTCTGGATCATCTGTCAAATGTCAAAGTCATTTGGCATTAGGCCTTTAATGACCAGGCTATAAGATACTTTTCAGACCAGAGGTGGAAGCATTGTCCCTGTAGACCAAAGCACTGAGTGTCCCCACAAAACAATTGAGCTAAAGGAAAGCAGACTTTCTTCATGACTTAGTGGCTGGTAGCAATGGTTAGAAGTGGAAAGGGATCATGTACAAGAACCAAGAGCAAGAAACTTGTCTCTCCTGCATCTTCTGGGATATTTCTGCTGGAACCAAGCGGGTTTCCTGCTGGAACCAAGGCAGTGGGAAGAGGAATCAGAGATGTGGTTTGAAGAGTGAGATGATAAAAGTCAGATCAGAGGGTCAGAATGGGATCCACTTGGAGCAGAAGTTTTGTGAGATGGTCCCAAAGCAGGGAACAAAAACATAGGCTGGCTGGGTGTGGAGATGGGAAGCGATGACTGAATATGGAAAATTGGACTGGGACGTGGTACTAGAGAGCCAGCTAACTGAGAAACGGCAGCTGCATCTGTACTTACTTGCTCTGCAGCATATCTCATGGCCCTCATTTCCTGGTCATCTGAAGTGTCAGGCCTGTTGGGACATGCTGAAGCTCTCATCCAGCACACATGTCCAGGTTTCCATCCCAGCGTGGAGCTGGGGCATGACTAAGCACACATCCAGACATGGGAACTGCGGAGCTCTCTTGGATCCAATGGTGCAAACACAGACAGCAAGTCTAGATAAGCAGCTTGAGAAAGAGAAAGAAAACAACTACATGACCATGGTTTGCTAATGTATATGAGCTGATTTGGCGTGAGGGAAGACTGAGCAGGATACAAAAAGACAATGAGACAAACTGTTGGAGCTGGAGGACTCTTGAAGTGAAACTTTGGGAATGGAAGCAGGCCTGAGGGGAGCGTGGGGGTGGAGTAGCCATGGCCCAGCAGCATGGAAAGACCATGGGCTGGGCATCTGGGCGGACCTCCTGACAAGGCCAAGAGTCTGGAGTTGTGTGACCAGGTTGGATCATAGCAAATCCTGGCAGAGGGCTGGGACCAGCTATGCAGAGAATCAGACATCAGGGAAGAGGCTGGATGCAACTGGTGCCTACTTCTAATCTTATCCACTGCCTGTTTAATCCTGTTGTTTAATTCTTGCCCAACCTGTGACACACAACCGGACATTACAATGCACCCTGTCCAGTAAAAAGATATTTGACATGTGTGATGACCTGCCTGGTTGCAACTTCCTTGCTAAATTAGTGTATGCTTTTGCATCCATCTTAATTATGATTATTTGGGTCAGGAAGCCTATTTTATTTCTAGTCCTAACCTGAAATACTGAATATAGATTCTCTCACTTCTTTGTTACATATCAAACACACAGGTCAAGCCTTTAGAGATTTCTCTGTTCATCTGAAGCCAGTCTCTTGCAGCTTTCTTAGATTGCTTTCCTGCTGCTCACATTATTTTTCAAAACACTTATCTTTATTATAACATTTTAAGGCTCATTCTCCTGACCACTTAAACCAAAATCCTACTAGTCCTAAGAGCTTATTTTAACACTGATAATAGAAACTGGAAATAGACTTTCCCAGAAACATTATGCTGAAAGCCTCAACTCCTTTTTGTGGGGTAACATCCTCATATATGGCAGTCACACTGCATATTTTGTCCTAGACAGGCTTTTCAATAAAATTGCAATGTAAATAACCTACCTCTGGACTTTATTCCACTGCATTTTTTCCCCAGGTGCTCTAGACAGTCTATCTGCTTTACAAGTCTCACTCAGGTTAGCATCATTGTAACCGAAAAAAGAATTGTTTCCCAGCAAGATGCTTGCCAGGTCCCTTTTAGCAGTGGCAATAAGTAGTTTATAATCAGTTTCAACTAGCAAAGATTCCAATAAAGCTTTTTTACACCTCATGGCCAGAGACCAAGTCTTTCTTCTCTATTTGAGTGCTGTGACATTTCATTTCTATAAGTACCCATGACACATGATCCAGTGTATTGCAACTTGGCTGGTCTCCAACCAGCCAGGCCAGTTTTGCTGTGACTTGTTAGCTGCTGGTGGAACATTTTAATCCTGGGTTTTCCTTATGTGAGGGGATTGGGGTACTGGTGTGGTAGGAGAGAGCAGAGGGAAAGCAGTGTGCCTGATGCGATGAGGAAGAAGAGGCTGAGTCTCTCTCTTGTTGTATTGGAAGAGGAAATGACTGTCCTGATAGAAGGGTGGTGAGATGACCTCAGCTGGGGTGGACATCCCATCATGGTACCAGCCAGACTGTGTCTAGGGTCACTGTGACTGCAGCTCCAACTGGAAGGAGAAAGGAAGAAGGAAAAGGCAGGTCGTGAGTGATCAGGATAATCTGGTGCAAGGAGATAATCTGGACTAGGAGATATTGGAAAGAGGGTGATTCAGAGCAAGGGAGATGAGGTGATGGGCTTTTAGGTTGCTATGGAGGTGAAGAGAGATCCATCAGGACTAGATAAAGACATCTCGGTCGAAGGCCCAGGAGACCTGCACTTCTCAGTCACTTCAGCGCTGAAGGGTGGATGGCTCTGCGAGAGTCTAGCTTCAGATAGGGAAACAGGCTTGCACCTCTAGATTGCTAATTTGTTTTTTGGTTGAAGTTGGTTTTGGATGGGTTTTTTTTTTCTTATTTCAAAGATTGCAACCTTATCTGCAAGTTTCATCACCAAAAGGTCTGAGACAGCCCTGTCAGAGATGTCTGATAGACAACTTATTTTTGCATTTAAACTCATAGCAAGTGGATTTCTGATGCCTACTTCTGTGCACCATAACATTCATTGGCTTCTGAATTAGTTAGCAAATACTGGCTACCACCATCATTATTCCTAATGAGAAAAAGGACTGGTTTTAGGCTGATTGTAGAGGTACCTTTAGAAATTTGGCAGTACTAGCAAGTTGGCTATCCTGTCCAGGATTAGGCATCTGAAGTCCACTGAAATCCCAGTATTAAATCTTAATATAGATATAGGAAATTATTTACAGATAGTGACAAGGGTTAGTATTTGCCTTAGAATCCAGATGCACAGGTTCTGCTCTCAACTGGGCCACAGCCATACCGTGTCTTTAAATCAAGGTAGCTCTTGATGCTTTTATTTCCTCAGCTAAGATATTACAGAAGTTACTTCACCAACTTTGGAGCATGTAGACTAACAATTTTACAGAGGATCCCACTTGCTTACTGTTAAAATGCTGTTGCCGTGTTCTCTTAAAACAATAGGCATCTCAGTCTAACGCAAACATCAGTAAAATGATTCTGATCACTTACAAGTACAGCCACAGGCAAGCATATTCACGCAGATACCTACTAAGATGCAATGCAAGCAGCCTGGGTGCCAAAGGTCTGTGTGGCAATTACTCATTTAAAAGGTCCATTACAAGCACTTCTTGGGGGCTGGCAGACAGGCAGAGGAATAGCAGAAAACACTGGAAGGGAAGGTGGGAAGCCACAGGCAGACCTGTCTTTTGGGGAAGAGTTTCAAAGGAGGAAAAGGAGAAGGCTGAAAATGAGAAGGCACCAAGGCAGAAGGAGGGGTGATCGATTTGGCAGACCCATCAAGAACAAAGGAAGGGGCTGCCCATGCCTGGGAGATGACAAAGTGTTGAACCACTCTGGTTCAGGCAGAGCCAATCAGCATATTTACGAGGAAGGATAAAGGTTGGAAAAAACCATGGATGTTGCTGGGGAAAGATGGCTTTCTCACAGAATCTGCCCCTCCTTTGGGGTATTCTTATTTCAGGGTTTACCAGTAAACAAGCAACAGTGCTACTGCAATCCCCAGCATCCCCTCAGGGATGTGTCCTGTCAAAGTCAGCCTAGCTGGGTGCTAGTCAATGGAAAGGTACCACTATGGCCACACTCAGGTATCAGAAATATTATCTCAATCTTAAAGGAGACATTTTGTCTTTTTTCAGCTCTCCCCTGTCCAATGGTTTATGGATTCCCAAGGTCAGGAGCAATAAAATATTAACATCTAATCTGTCATACCACCAATGAAAACTATAATCTGGCCCATGACCTCACATGAGTACCAGGTTGTTAACTAAAGAAAGGAATCAAATCTTCCTACAATAAATACTCCAAACTGTGACAGGTAAAACTCAGGTCATACATCTCCTTTGAAGTTTTAATGGCCACTCCAATTTTATGATAAAGCCACTCACCTTATGTTTGTAGTAATTTTGCAAAGCCTGAAGCGGCTCTAGTCATCTTTGGTGCACAGTTCCCAAGGACAAGGCTCTCATAAAACTGCAAGCTTCAAAGGAATTAGAACTCTTCTTTTCTCTCCTTCTTTTTTTTTTTTTTTTTTTTTTTCTAAAAGGAACATTTCCAAACATTTCCTCCCACTTTCTACATATCTCCCTGAAGAGCCTCCCAGTTGAGCCCCCCCAACTAGATGCATTCCTCAAGCTCTGTCACTCACTAATATAAAATTAAAAAATAAA
>NW_010119455.1:4677-6272 GCF_000699245.1 Pterocles gutturalis | reverse complement strand
AAACCAAGGGGCAAATCCCCACCTTTAAGGGAGGACAGAAGGTCTCAAAGCCATTAAAACCAGGGGAGAGGGATACCCAGAGCACCCTGCAGTATGGAAAGCTGCTGCAGGATCATCAACTCCGCACCTTTTGGCCCCCAAAAAATTAGCAAAAGGTTAAATCACATCTGGGGGGATGCACAGCATCACTGTGGCTTTGCTAAAACCAGCTCAGCTGCCAGGGCGGGTGATGGGGCAGATGCCCATGGTCTACCCATGGTCTGCCCAGGCTTCCAGCCCCCTTGTCCCTGGTGAGCACAAGGTGAGGGTGCTGTGGACCCCCCCTCCCCCCCAATTCCCACGTCTGGGTGTCTGGGCTGAGCGATGCACAAGCTGGAGGCTGTCGCTCAGCCAGGGCTGTGTGCAGACAATTAGCAGATTGGAGCATCGTTAAGGGTGCCAGAAACCCTCAACAAGGGTCCGTGGGCTTCTGCCAAGATTTCCTACCCATCCCCATCTCCCCCCTCATTCCCTGGTGGCCCGTTCCCCCCCCCAGCTGCTGGGCTCAGCCTCTGCCGCAGGGTGAACCGAAGCCCAGCGTTGGGTCAAGGGGAAGATGCTGATGGGGGAGAAGAATGGGTATTGGGAAAATCTGGGGTGTTTGGCTCTGAAATCCAGGGATGGAGACCAAACTCTGGGGGTGGGGGAGTAGCGATGGCTGAATCCATAGACTGGGAGTTTTGGCTCCGAGTAACCGGTGGGTTGAAGCTGCAGAGCATCAGCACAAAACTCGGGGGGGTCTGTGTTTCCTTTACCCCCCACCACACACAGGGGTTACAGACCCTGCTGGCCTCTGGCGGGGCAGGAAGAGGAATTTTGGACCCAAGGGGGGGATGCAAAGGGAAGGGGAAGGGAGGTGAGGTGGGTCATCGACCTTTCCGCACCTCTCTGCTGTAATCCCAGCCCGGACGCTCGGGTTACCCAATTACACCCATCTCCCCTCTCCCTCCCTCCCTGGCAGCCCCCACCGCCGGCTACGGTTACCCCGCGGACAAAGGTGCTGGTGGCAGGGGGCTGGGGTCCCCAAATAGACCTTTCATCTCCTGCCCCCATTCTGGGGAGCTGAGATAACCCCTGCCCCGAGCAGACTGCCCAGCGCGATAAGATCAGAGCCAGCAGGTAGACAAGGCTCAGCCCTTCAGCACCCGAAACCGGAGCGTTTCTCCGGCTCCTTCTGCCTCTTTGCAACCCAACCCGCTCCCTCCCGTCGCTGTAGCACAGCCCCGAGAGGCTCCGGCTCCAGCAAAACCTTCTCCCGCTCCCTGAGCAGCTTTTCCCGGGCTTCCCCAAGCCTGGCTGCCCTTTGGATGAGGGGGATGAAATGGGAATGCCTTTGGCACCTTACATCCCGCTTTTTTCAGCAGCTTTGCCCAGCAGCTCCATCCCGGCAATGGGAGCGCCCTGGGAAACCAGGCTGTGCCCCAGAGAGCTCGCTGCCGTGGTTAAATACCGGTTAATCCCTCCATGGCCATCGCCCTGCCCCGCCGTGCCCTTGAGCCCCGAGCCCAGCCTGCCCCTCGCCGTCCCCCAAAGCGCCGCTCGGGCCTCGCGCAAGA